>NC_058029.1:700000-900132 GCF_019176455.1 Solea senegalensis | reverse complement strand
TGTTATTACTGCTGTAAATTTATGTTATGTTAATTCCATGATGAGTCACAAATGGTGAAACTCTGAACTACAGTTGGAGTTGCTGTGATTACTAGCTAAACTAAAGTTTCACCAATGCTAAGTTAGTTTAGCTCATCGGGGATAACAATAAGCATCTCTAGCATCTCTGTGGTGCAAAACAACTGGAGAACAGAACATCATTTTTCTGCTCTCCTACCTCCTACAGCTACTCCTGTCATTGTAATGCCACACACAAAATAATCACAAAACAGCAGATCACTCAACCTAAATTATGACAATTTACATCATTAATATAAGTAATAAAATGGTTCATTATTAATGTTTAAACTTCTCTGTGAGATTTCTTCAATGAATGAATAATTCACTCACACCATCAAGACCAGCATCATGGTAATAAACTCTAAAATACAAACACTATATTAGTAATACACTCTAAAAGATATAACAAATGTATCACTTTTCACAGTAGGGGACATAACATGTTCACTTCACCCAAGAAGCCCAGTTCAAAATACTCTAAACTCTGACAGTAATTTTGGAGAAAAAAACAGAGCAAAACGATCACGATGATTTAATTCAGTGTTGCATTTTTAGAGCCACAGACAGTCTTTGTTGTGACTGAATAATGTATACAATGTAAATATAATATTTAAAATATTAAAAAGCATAATTTATTTGTGGTAAAAAAAAAAACAACTTGTTCTGACACTTTTAGTATTTTACAGTTTATTCTGTAGTTAAATCTGAGGAAGCCTATCCATGCTGTTAGCTGTGTTAGCTGTGTTAGCTGTGTTAGCTAAAAGTGTGGCCTGGCCTACAAGAGAAAGATGGAAAAAAAATAAAACATAAAACAGCCAGTGCATGCTAACAAACTGTCAGAAAGGTGAAAATAACTTACATGTGCTTCTGATGGAGAACAGCCACAGCTGAAGTGGTGAATCCACAGATGAGTGATCCTCTGTCTGACCCTTTCCATGAGCAGTGCAGGTGCAGCATGACTGTGATCTGACCCGAGTTTCCCACCTTGCGCTCTGATTGGATAATTGTTAATGGGCCATTAATGTGGTGGGGGAGGGGAGCAAAGCAGACTTGCTGACTTCTGTTCAGTGAGAGAAAGTTAGCTGAAAGTATTTTCTCCATTTTTCTCAAGTATTATATTACATTTTTTATTAATTATTAAAAAGTATTAATAAAATGTTCCCAATGCTTGAACTAGATAAAATTATCTTAATTTAAAATGAGACCTAAACATTTATTGATTATTTATTTGTTTAATGTAATGAATGTTTATGTATACATATATATGTATATACACACACATATATGTATATATATATACACACACACACATATATATATACACACATATGTATGTATATATATATATATATTCATATATATATATATATCTGAATATAATACTTTGCTTATTTATTTATACTAAACCAGAAACAGACTTCAGAGCCAAGCAGAAACATTACTGCACTGAGTCACAGAGCAGACATGAGAGAGCACAGGTGATGTTCTGACAACACAGCACTGAGTTTTAGGTCCAGACCTTAAGCGTCTTCAGTCATGTAATAAATTAAAAAATAAGTTGAATCTTTGATATTTGATTATTAAATATTCATGAAAAGGTAAATCTGAAAAGGTGTCATGACATACTGGTCAAAGAAGGACATTCAGCCTGACTTATATTTGGAACAGTAAAGCCCCACATGCAATTTTATTGCAAAATATAAAATAAAACAAATCAGTATAAAATAAAATGCCATCACACACTTGGCCTTCTGATTTTGTTTTTCTGTCAGATTCAGTTATTTTACATAAAAGATAGTTGTGCAGCAGCTTTATGTCCATTTAAAAAGAAAATAAAATAAAAAGGGATTGGACCTCGAGAGTGAGTAAACTGACACCACCGTCAGACTGGACTCCATAAACTGCAGGTCAGTTTTAAAACTGTTTTAAAACATTTGTATACACTGTACTTTTATTTTTTAGTCGTCACTTCTGACTAGCAACAGTTGCAGTTGCAAATATGAAAAGAAAAAAACTGAATTTAATTCAAAATTGTGGGTGACAACAATAGAAACAGACTGTCACTTCTGATGAGCAACAGCAAAAAACAAAGACACTGTCTGTGAACATGTAAATCTAGCACAGAAAGGAACAGAAACAGCAATTGCCATGCCTTTAAAAGGCAAGCTTTTTCTTTACTTTGGCAATTTCATTATGGACGTAGTATTTTACGTCTTTCCATGTTCTCTTGTTGAGGACCGGAGACTCTTTACAGATGCACATCTGACAGTCATTCTTCCCTGGTACCTTCCTTAGAGCAACAAACTTTCCCATCCTTCGAAGCACCACAGTCCTCTCCTCAGCAGTCCAGGGTCTCTTTCTGGACACTTGTGGAGCATCTAGAAATCAAAAATAGATCAGAATATAGAATGGATAACTAATACTTTATGGAACACAACTCACAAAATAAATAAATAAATAAATAAATAAACTATTTCAATTGAGTTGAGTGTTTTCTTACAAATGTTGGATATAATGATAAAGAGTTTAAGAACAGAATATAAAGATTCTATGATCTGGCAAGTCCTTTAAAGAAAAACTGCAACTTAATTGTTGAGTTTGTGAGTAAGAAAGTAACCCTATTTTCTTTGAAATAATTTGGGGGAATATTATCTAATTGACTTCAATTCAAGTCTCAGTCCCATGCACAGTTTGCAAGTGAAGTACAGAAATGAATATCAGCCTGTTGCATGTTATTTGCTCATCGATATAGCCCATTTTCCTTTAAAAACACTTTGATAGCGTACTCTGGTTTTGTCAGGGGGGACAGAGCAGGGGGTAGATTTAATGTATAATGTATTAATGTAACTGGCTCTGTTTCAAAGTCCAGTTTGTACTGATTTAATGACTTTTGGATAACTAGTGTCTCCTTCAGTGTCTTCTGAGAACGTCCAGATATTCTTTAGCTTGTTAAAAAAAATGAGACATACCATCATCATCATGATGTTTCTGACGTTGCTTGACAGCTGATATTGTTGATGTGATGTGTTGCTCTTCTCCGTCTGAGAAACATATTAGTTAATTGAAAGAGTTGAAGGTTCATGTTCAGAACACTTAGGTATATTATCTGGACTCACCTCCATCTTCATCACATTCTTCAACATCAACATAAACATCACACCCATCATCATCATCATCATCGTCATCTGCAGGCTTCTTGACCCTCTTGGGTTTTGTCATGTCATTTCCATCTAACAAAAGATACATCAAGGCTGTTAAACATAGGTTTACAAGTCTCACATCCTACTTAGACAATCATTATGCTTTCTTTAAGAAAATAAAACATTTGCATTTTTTCTTACTTTTGTCCACAATGTCAGGATCATCACCGGCATCACGTCTGTAATTAGTTCTGACTCTTTTGTGGCTGTGAGCAGGTGGGTTTGTGGTGGATGTGCATGGCAGATCATCATCTGAGGGGACAACATATGTTACTACAAACATATCTTCATGTATGTTAAACATGCTTTAAAATGTTTTGTGTTTAACTGGCTAGATATGTGGATTTTATTTTCATTCTAGATTCAAGCTTGGTGTAAAGAGCACTTTTACAATTGGAGCACAAGGTACTTACCCTATTGAAATGCAATAGGGTAAGTGATGATGCCTTCCTTCTTGATGCTCCAGCCCCAGTATTAAGTAAATAATTGCATGTATGTGTTGGTCATTCTGTTACACTAGGTTATAGTTAAGTGTGTACAGTGTGATTTGAGATAAACTTAGCTGGAAAAGCCTTCTTACACAAAATCTATTCTTCTCTTTATTCTTGTGTCCTGATGATAAACATTTTTACTGATAAAACCTAAAAACCTGTCCTATCCTTTTACATCAGAAACACCTGGTGTAATGTGATTCTGTCTAATGGTCACAATATCAGGACTTACCCACATCAACGTCATCATCATCATCCCCACCACTCTCCTGATCACCATGTCTTTTAGGAGCATTTGTAGAGGTTCCATCTATTGAACAGATATCCACATTAAGTCCAGTCCACTCCCCATTTACAATGACTATACTTTCTTGCCCACTTACCACTTAACAGGTACACATATACATACATATACATACATATATATATATATATATATATATAAGGAATCAGATTTGTACCAATAAAATCAAGTAAAACTTATATGTCATACTGACGTCAGAATTTAAGAAAGAATTAAACTTGCTGAAGCAAAAAAATATAACTAGCACTCAAAATTTTAATGTAATTATGTGAATTATGTTTTGCATTTCTAATTTTTTTGCTTCAGTAAGTTTTATTTATTCTCAAATTTAGAATTTTGTTTGACATTGAAGGTTTTGCTTGAGTTTACTGTCAAATCTGATTCCACATATATATAAATATATATATATATATATATATATATATATATATATATATATATATATATGTATGCAAGAGAATTATATAAATAAATAATATTTTTAAAAATATAAACATTTTGTGTAAATTACCAACTTATGTATACACATATTTTTATACATTGAAGTTAAGTTTAAGATTAATTGTTCATGTCATGTCATAACATACCAAAAACCACAGAGTCCAGAGTCATCAGACTTTTTCCTGTGAGTGCCTGTCCTCCCTGCTCCATCGCAAAAAGGAGCTTTCCGATTTTGGCCACCTGAAAAGTTTTGTCTGTCTGACGATAGTAATCGCAGTGGACTCTTATGTCATGTCCCATAAAACGGGCAACTTGCTCCAGTTCCTGATTGTCAAGGTGGAGTAGTTGACATAACGTAGCCACATGCTTTCTCAACTTTGTTGACCGCAGGAGCTCTGGATTGCTTGCCTTACACTCTTGTGCATATTTCCGGAGGCAGTCACACCCTCGAATATTTGTCATCGTACCAATCCTAGCAAATAGGAACGGGTTTTCATGAAGTATGCCAACTTTACTCCGCATTTTAATCATAAAATCAATGGATGACTTAGTGCAGTCAAGTAGGAGAATTGGCACTTTTCTTCCTCTTTTTCCACGGGTCACAATCCGGGTAAGTTTTCGGCTAAGTTGTTTCTCCACAGGTGAGAGGGTTTCAAAAATGTCCTTATTTACAGCACCAGTGTCCGCATTCAGATATGTCTCTAACGTTAATCTCGACGCTTCTCCTTCACGTTTCTTGTTAAAAACAATGATCTGTGCAAGAAGACACTCGCTTAAGGTTTTGTAGGCTGTGGTGGTCACATGTCTTCCCAATTCTGCCTTTGCTTCATCCTCGAGTTTCCTCAAATGGTTCTGAAGACAAACAATGTCCTCTGTTAAAGGTATGCAGTCTTCCTTGTTCCACCTTCGTTGTTCCATGGTACTATGAGCATTAGCCGACACATAACTTGACCAAGAGGTATCAAGTAGCTCTTTAAATTTTTTGGCTTTCTTCTCAGTTAAAACATCTCCACTCATCAAACAATGGCCAATCCATGTCTCGGTTGCTCCCTTTAAAGAAAATCCTATTTTAACTGCTGTTGATGGCTTTCCATATTCACTCTTCTCTGTGTTGTAATCTGACACACTCCTTGCTGCTTTGATAGCCAGATGAAATTTGGTGGGATCACATAAGTCTTTGAGACCGGAGACACATTTGTCAATCTCCTTTGCAGCCAACACAAATCGTCCCAGTTCTCTCATTTTCTGCGCTATGTATCGATGTTGCGATTGTTCGCGGCCTTTTTTTGCAAACAGTGCATTTCCATATGTACAAATCATTTTGTCGGTCCTGATATGTGAAGTGACATGATCTTGCATCATACTATGAATAATGTTTTGAATTTCCTGTGATGAGTCCTTGATTGGAATGAGTTGTGAGGAAGCTTTTTGTACCCGTCTCTTACCCTGCACTGTCTCCTCTTTCCTATTTCTACAAGTCTTTCTGTGTCTCCAGAGTTCAGTGCGCTTGAACATAGCAAAACAATTTTGGCATGGAAGGAAGTCCTTTGGAGATGCACCTTTATGGGGCTGCTTCCATGTTACAATCTCCCCCTGGCCATCTTGTAAAACTTTCACATTATGCTGCCAGTTTCCCTTATTCCGAAGGGATTCTAGAAGTATCCTCCTTTGCTTGGACCGTGCTGGGAAACTGAAGGCATGGGCAACATCAGTTTCTTCACTGTGTTTCCTTTCTAAATGTCTTGCTATTTTCATATTAGCCTTTTCACAATACACACAGTAATGTGCCTTGTCCCAGGCTCTTCTGCCATTTTTTGTCTTGCTCGTTTTGACTGTTATTTGTGGTCTCTTACTTCTTTTTTTTAATTTCTCAGAAGGACATTCCAGGACCTCATCCTCAGTGGATGATTGTGTTGATGGTGGGTCAGAGTGGTCGAATGAATCCATCAAATTGGACACTTCCACCTGGGGGGAGAGTAAAGTTTTTCACTCAACAGCTCAAACCTTAAAGACATCTGTTTAGAAGTGAAACAATTAAAAAATAAAAATGTATACATCGCACTTATGACTAGCACTTCATAGTTTGGTTTACTTGAAGCTCTTACTTACTTCTAGCTCTTATTTGTACCCAAATGTTTAAATGCACTTATTGTAAGTCGCTTTGGATAAAAGCGACTGCTAAATGACATGTAATGTAATGTAATGTAATCAATTACTAAATTAATTGACAACTTTTGATAATCGATTAATCGCTTCAAAGCTTTATAGATGATTAAAACAAGATTTCTGATCTTAAATTTAATTAGTTTAGTTTAAGCTTTAATCACTCCTTTGCTCTGGATAGCAAAAAAATCATTTAAATTGCATCAATTTGGTTTGTGGACAAAACAAGACATTTGACAACATCATCATTTCCAGGTTTGACGAACACTGATCAACATTTTTTTAAGGCTTTCTGAGATTTTATGGACCAAACGATGAATCGAGAAAATAATGGACAGCATAATCGATTATGCTGTCCATTATTTTCCTGAATAATTGAGAAAATAATAGACAGATTCATCGATTATGAAAATAATCGTTAGTTGCAGGTCTGGCATTGTCAGTGCTACCTGCTTTGAAGAGTGGAGGTCTCTTGCTGGCAGTGGTCTTTTAGGAACACTGAGGCTGGAAGCCTGAGATCCGAGGGGCATCTCATCCTCAGTGGATGATGGTGCCTTGTCCAAGGCCCTTCGGACATTTTTCTTCTTTGATTGGTGCTTTGACAGGGCCTCATCCTCAGTGGATGAGGGTGTTGATGATGGGTTGTAGTCTGCATTTGAACCAGTGAAGTCAGATTCCTCAGTCTCTGAGTTTTGCCCTTTGTCACAACCAGAGTTGTCAAATAAATCCATCAAATTGGACACTTTCACCTGGGGGGAGAGTAAAGTTTTTCACTCAACAGCTCAAACCTTAAAGACATCTGTTTAGAAGTGAAACCATCAATTGATTATTAATCCAAAAAAAAAATGTATATATATCGCACTTATGACTAGCACTTCATAGTTTGGTTTACTTGAAGCTCTTACTTACTTCTAGCTCTTATTTGTACCCAAATGTTTAAATGCACTTATTGTAAGTCGCTTTGGATAAAAGCGACTGCTAAATGACATGTAACGTAATGTAATGTAATCAATTACTAAATTAATTGACAACTTTTGATAATAGATTAATCGCTTCAAAGCTTTATAGATGATTAAAACAAGATTTCTGATCTTAAATTTAATTAGTTTAGTTTAAGCTTTAATCACTCCTTTGCTCTGGATAGCAAAAAAAATCATTTAAATTGCATCAATTTGGTTTGTGGACAAAACAAGACATTTGACAACATCATCATTTCCAGGTTTGACGAACACTGATCAACATTTTTTTAAGGCTTTCTGAGATTTTATGGACCAAACGATGAATCGAGAAAATAATGGACAGCATAATCGATTATGCTGTCCATTATTTTCCTGAATAATTGAGAAAATAATAGACAGATTCATCGATTATGAAAATAATCGTTAGTTGCAGGTCTGGCATTGTCAGTGCTACCTGCTTTGAAGAGTGGAGGTCTCTTGCTGGCAGTGGTCTTTTAGGAACACTGAGGCTGGAAGCCTGAGATCCGAGGGGCATCTCATCCTCAGTGGATGATGGTGCCTTGTCCAAGGCCCTTCGGACATTTTTCTTCTTTGATTGGTGCTTTGACAGGGCCTCATCCTCAGTGGATGAGGGTGTTGATGATGGGTTGTAGTCTGCATTTGAACCAGTGAAGTCAGATTCCTCAGTCTCTGAGTTTTGCCCTTTGTCACAACCAGAGTTGTCAAATAAATCCATCAAATTGGACACTTTCACCTGGGGGGAGAGTAAAGTTTTTCACTCAACAGCTCAAACCTTAAAGACATCTGTTTAGAAGTGAAACCATCAATTGATTATTAATCCAAAAAAAAAATGTATATATATCGCACTTATGACTAGCACTTCATAGTTTGGTTTACTAGAAGCTCTTACTTACTTCTAGCTCTTATTTGTACCCAAATGTTTAAATGCACTTATTGTAAGTCGCTTTGGATAAAAGCATCTGCTAAATGACATGTAATGAAATGTAATCAATTACTGAATTAATTGACAACTTTTGATAATCGATTAATCGCTTCAAAGCTTTATTCATGATGAAAACAAGATTTCTGATCTTAAATTTAAGTCTAAGCTTTCATCAATCCTTTGCTCTGGATAACAAATAAATCATTAAAAGTGCATCAGTTTGGTTTGTGGACAAAATAAGACATTTGACAACATCATCATTTCTCAATTAATCTCAAATAATAATAAATATAATAAATAAATAAATAATAAATAATCTCAAACAATTCTCAATTAATCGAGAAAATAATGGACAGATTAATCTATTATGAAAATAATCGTTAGTTGCAGGTCTGGCATTGTCAGTGCTACCTGCTTTGATGAGTGGCAGTCTCTTGCTGGCAGTGGTCTTTTAGGAACACTGAGGCTGAAAGCCTGAGATCCTAGGGGCATCTCATCCTCAGTGGATGATAGTGTTGATGGGTGGTTGTCTGAGGAATCTGACTTCACTGGTTCAAACGTAGTCTCTGTGTTTTGCATCTTGTCCGAATCAGAGCTGTCGAATAAATCCATCAAATTGGACACTTCCACCTGGGGGGAGAGTAAAGTTTTTCCCTCAACAGCTCAAACCTTAAAGACATCTGTTTAGAAGTGAAACAATTAATCACAATAACAATAAACACTCTATATATCTATAGTGCAGAATAACTCAGACACACCATTATTCTGCTCTCCTAACTTTGGATAATTAACTATCGATTTTCAATTAATCATTAATATATTTATCTTAAGCCGCCGAAGTTATTATCAGTATAAGCACAGGGAATCACAACTTTAATGACTGCTATTGACATTATTGTCAGTCTGTTAGAAAAACATTTAATTTTATTAAAATCGAAAAATAATATTTTTAGTCATTATTGTGAAGATTATAATTATTATTATTAGTAGTAGCAGTTATAATGACAATAATAATATAGTATTATTATTATTATCATTATTATAATAATATAATTATAAGTGGGCTATATGGCCGGCAGACAGTGCTTGTAGAAGGCCCTGTGTTCACTTCACCAATGAAGTCCAACCAAGTTCAAAATACTGTGACTTTAATTTTGGAAAGAAAACCCCTGTGCAAATAATGATTTTCTTCAGTGTTGCATTTTAAGAGACACAGGCAGTATATGTTGTGATTAAATAGTGTACATAATGTACATTACATTACATTACATGTCATTTAGCAGACGCTTTTATCCAAAGCGACTTACAAAAGTGCATTTAAACATTTGGGTACAAATAAGAGCTAGAAGTAAGTAAGAGCTTCAAGTAGAACAAACTATGAAGTGCTAGTCATAAGTGCAATACAATTTTTTTTTTTACATTATTATATTAATGTAATATAATATCCAAAGTGTTAATGTAAAAACATCACAACTATTTATAACAGTCACTTGTTCTGACACTGTTTTAGTGTTTTACAGTTTATTCTGTGGTGAAATCAGAGGAAACCTCTCCATGCTGTTAGCTTAGCTAAACATGTGGCCTGGCCTACAACTGCTGCACGACCTTGTTGAATGCTAAAACATTTATATAATACATTACCAGTATACTACTAACAAACACTGAAAAAAGTTACCAAAATAACTTACCTGTGCTGTCTCATTAGCCGTCTCAGTATTTCCTTGCTTCTTTCTTTGCTTTTCCATCCTCTCTGCTGTATCTCTCTATGACATGCAGCTTGACTGTGATCTGACCCGAGTTTCCCTCCTTGCACTCTGATTGGATAATTGTTAATGGGCCATTAATGTGGTGGGGGAGGGGAGCAAAGCAGACTTTCTGACTTCTGTTCAGTGAGAGAAAGTTAGCTGAAAGTATTTTCTCCATTTTTCTCAAGTATTATATTACATTTTTTATTAATTATTAAAAAGTATTAATAAAATGTTCCCAATTCTTGAACTAGATAAAATTATCTTAATTTAAAATGAGACCTAAACATTTATTGATTATTTATTTTTTTGACGTAATGAATGTTTATGTATGTATATATATATATATATATATATATATATATATATATATATATATATATATATATATATATATATATATATATATATATATATATATACATACATATACATATATACATATATATATTACATATATACAGTCATGTGAAAAAATTAGGACACCCCATAAAATAGTTAGTTATTCATTAAGAAATGTTCACATATCAATGTCTAATCTTGTTTTTATTTATCTCTGGAAAAGAAAGTGATATAATTGCAGGTAAACAGCAAAAAATAACATTGTTTTACTCATTAAACAAAAGACATCAACATAAATGCATATTCTAGCTGAGGACAAAGTTAGGACACCCTACCCCCTAATACCTAGTGTTACCCCCTTTGGCTGATAACTTCAGTGAGACACTTCTTGTAACCCTCTACCAGTCTCTGACATCGGTCTGAGGAAAGTCCCCCACTCCTCAATGCAGAATGCTTTAACCTGTGTGATGTTCGAGGGGTTTCTTGCATGTACAGCCAGTTTCAGGTCACCCCACAGCATCTCAATGGGATTAAGACCTGGGCTTTGACTGGGCCATTCCAGGACTCTCCATTTCTTAGTTTTCAGCCAGTCATTTGTGGATTTACTGGTATGTTTAGGGTCATTGTCATGTTGCAGGGTCCAGTTCCGCTTCAGCTTTAATTATCTTACAGGTGGTCTCACGTGTTGCTCAAGCACCCTCTGATACACTGTAGAATTCATGATGGATTCTATGATGGTGAGCTGGCCAGGTCCTGCTGCAGCAAAGCATCCCCAAACCATGACACTTCCACCTCCATGCTTCACAGTTGGTATGAGATTATTTTCCAGGAACACTGTATTTGGTGTGTGCCAAACATGTCCTCTGTTCTATTTTCCAAATAATTAAATTTTAGACTCATCTGTCCAAAGAACATTATTCCAGAAGTCCTGTTCTTTGTCTACGTTCTCTCTGGCAAACTTCAGTCTGGCCTTAATGTGTCTCTTGGAGAGTAAAGGTTTCCTCCTTGCACACCTCCCGTGAAAATGAAACTTGTGCAGTCTCTTTCTGATTGTAGAGGCATGCACTTTCACATCAACAGTCGCCAGAGCCTGCTGTAGGTCCTGTGATGACATTTTAGGGGTTTTGGAGACTTCTTTTAGCATCTTGCGGTCTACTCTCGGGGTGAACTTGCTTGGACGGCCAGACCTGGGCATGTTGGCAGTTGTTTTGAATGTCCTCCACTTGTACACTATTTTCCGGACAGTGGAATGGCTGATTTCAAACTTTTTTGAGATCTTTTTAAATCCCTTACCAGACTCATAAGCTGCAACAATCTTCTTTCTGAAGGCCTTAGACAGGTCTTTTGATCTCACCATGGTGTTCACGCTCATGTCAACAGTCAGGAGCACACCAAAATGAATGTTTGAGGTTTAAATAGGGCAAGCCTCCTTCAAAATGTTGAGTAACAATGTTCTAATCATGTGCACTTGATGTGATACACCTATGTGTGATATCAGCCATTTTAACTGGGGAAAATGTGGGGGTGTCCTAATTTATTCCTCACCAGAAATTGCTTGTTTATTTTATTACATTTTACAGAAAGTTTTAAAAAGTATTTTCTTCAGTTTTACTTGTTTAGTTATATTACTTGAATCTCTCATTATTGTTAAAATTGATATTAAATATCCATATGTCTAAATATGTTAAAAAACACACATGTTTTCATAGGGTGTCCTATTTTTTTCACATAACTGTATATATATATATTTATATATATATATTTATATATATATATATATATATATATATATATATATATGAATATAATACTTTGCTTATTTATTTATACTAAACCAGATACAGACTTCAGAGCCAAGCAGAAACATTCTATATTGTCTGTGTTATATGCTGCCACAGCTCTTCTTTTTCATCACTGTTAAAGCTGCGTGTAATGTTAAAGGGATAATATGTGGTGCTTCTGGTGTAGGAATATAGGTTATATATTTGTTATATATGTATATACATATATGTACTCTGTAGATTATTATGGGATTAACCCTCATCTGTGTATTGGAGAGAGTTATGAAATGTGCCTGTACTACTTCACTTACATTCTGATACAAAGATTAAGAAAGAGTTTCCTGTTTTGCCTCTACTCTAAATGTCCATGTGTCCTTTGGCAAGACACTTAAACCCACGTTGTTCTTGACGGCTGTGTCAGCATTGTGTGAATGTGTATGAAAGACTGAAAGAGTGATAGAAAATGAGCTGCACATAGATGCGCTCTATGACTCTGTTAGTGAATGGATGTGAATGTGTCAATTACTGTAATGTAACTACTATTAATATTTAATATTATTATTTACAGTAGCGTACCGTGGGGTTTCAGTCAAGGGCCTTTAGTAAGAAAAAAAAACCAAACACAACCACATACAACAACACACTATTATGCTCTATATTCACGAGACAGTTGATCTACAACAACCATAGCGCACACACACACCACTGCGCATCCATAGGCTACTGCATCATTACCGCCACATCTTCCGTTATGTCACTCAGCAAACGCAATTTCACAAGCCACCATATGACACAAAAACAAGCTTCCACATAAGCATAGGCGTCCACGGCACTATTTATGATCAACAGTTTTGTCCTCACCACTTCTAAAAAATGTTATCAATTTATCATTAACACTGGAACTACCGTAAATGATGTACCTCTTCGGTGTAGGTTTTCCTCTTGAAATAATTTCCTTCTTTTCTCCAAACGCTCGCCGTGAAAAGTGCACACGAAGGAGATCAGAAACATGATGGATCGGTGGTGTTACTGCAGTGGCCATAGCTTACTTCAAAACCCGCCAAAGGTTCAAACGTCGTTGATGACAACAGCGGGGGCTAGCGCCAGACACGTCGCTGGGCCTGGGGTGTTCTGTCACTATGCAGCAAATTTTGATTGGCTGACGACACACGTCAGTCAAAGTTATAACCAAATACGAAATGGCAGCTTCAACGAAAGGCCAGCAATACTACTAGAGCAGGTCCACGGAGCTATGATGCGTTTAATGACATCCAGGAAAATCCAGCTCAGCTTCACAAAAAAATAACCATATTCTTTCTGGAAATATAATCATAACATACTGAAAAAGTAATTGAATTCAGACACGTTCAGACACACATTAATTTGATTATAAAAAAAAAAAAGCCCACCACTGATTATTTAATACATTTGAACATTCCGAGAGATCAGCAGTGTAAAATATGTTTTAATGGAGAGTAAGCGGGAGAAAATGCCAGACAACACCGTAAATAAATAGCTCCTTTTTAAAAAAATTGGAATGACCCTTTGTGGTACTTAGATCATCATTATCATTTCTGAACAACTTTACAAAGGAGACAAAATTTCCAGCAGTACCTAGCCCTGAAACTGACTAGTTACCCTTTAAGCAAGCTTACATGATGAAATTCATGGCTGGGATGCAAAATAGTAGGAAACATGAACTGGTAATTAATATTGTAAGTCAGATACAAGTCTTAGCAGTTTACTGCTCAGGCATACAGTATTTACCAACCTAAATTAACTTGGATAACTCAAAGAAAAAAAACTTTGTACAGCAAAATTAAATGATTGAACTTCCTCTGAAATATCTAAAAAAATATGGCTACACATTTAGATGGAGTTCCATTAATGCAGTAATTTATGTTATTTACAAAAGCTAGTGAGAATCACAAATGTCTACTTCATAACAATGCAATGGTTATGCTTGTAAGCAGCAATGGATGACATCTATAAAGAACTACTGGGTGCCATACCATAAAATATCTGCAGGTGGAGTGGAGAGCAAATAAAGACATTTGGGTGCAGTACCGTAAAATGTATGCAGGTGGAGCTCCAGAGCAAAAAGTGTGTGAAACACCAGGGCTGGAAATCAGGTTTTTGTACCAAATTGAGGACCTCTGTTAAAACCAGAGTATAGCATGTTTACAACCTAAGGAAGTGATTTCAGTGAAAACAAAGTGAGGACCGGCCAAAATGTCCTCACTTCGTAAAAAGGACCTCACTCTGTGGGTTAAAAACTCACACTGGTCCTCAGTATGCCACAAGTACAAGAACACACACACACACACACACACACACACACACACACACACACACACACACACACACACACACACACACACGACACACACGTTCTTCTTCAGGGACAGATAGAGAGAGGGATTCTTTTCCCACCGCTGTCACGCGTGTGTGACGCTCAGGAAATGAGAAACATACTTGTGGACAGAGGGAGGATGAAATCTTCTCTCCTCTGTTTGTTAAAGAATCTCCTTCCTGTAATTATCTGAAAGTGCTCGACACAAAAACACTTCAGCATTTTTCATCTCCATAATGTGGGAGCTTTTTTTCCCCCTCCGTCTGCTGCGCTCACTGCCTCTGAAGCATCTTTTACACCATTTGTCATACGTCTTATTATTGTTATCATTATATCTATATATGGAGATCTGTGATCCGTTATCGTTGTCATATCACAATAAAGTATCAGTGATGACTTTGGCTGGTTTAAAAAGCTGTAATCATCAGATTTATTACACAAAATAAATATAATGAATACACTAAATACTAAAATATACATGGAATAATTTAAAGCCAATTTATTTGTGTTCTAGCAGAATTTGCCCATATTTATAGTCGATGTAATTGTTCGTAACATATCCTTCATGTAAAGAAATAAAGTAGGTTTTATCTGAAATGAAAGGGAATAATAAACCTGTATATTTTCATTAACACATAACAGTAGATTATATTTTGTTTATATATATATTTAGTGTATTTACAGTGTATTTTACAGTATACTCGCAGTGTATTTAAAATGTATTTTCACTCTAAAACTTCTCATGAGTCCAACAACCTGTGTCCAGCTTTATATCCACATACATCTGCTACATCAGGATATAAACTCAAACATATACACAGATTATTATTAGATATCATGAAAGGGTGTTTTTCGTGGACCAATAATCTCTTAGTGAGCGGATGCATATTTGTTCACAAACATCTCAGCAATGTGAACTTGTTCCACTCTGCAACATAATACAGCCACACAGTCACAGTGGGCAGGGATCCACCATCACTGCAGAGTCAGGAGGCTACAGGCCCAGGGATCCACCATCACTGCAGAGTCAGGAGGCTACAGGCCCAGGGATCCACCATCACTGCAGAGTCAGGAGGCTACAGGCCCAGGGATCCACCATCACTGCAGAGTCAGGAAGCTGGAGGCCCAGGGATCCACTATCTGCAGAGTCAGGGGATGCAGGCCCAGGATCCACTATCACTGCAGAGCCAGGAGGCTGCAGGTCCAGGGATCCACTATCACTGCAGAGTCAGGAAGCTGGAGGCCCAGGGATCCACCATCACTGCAGAGTCAGGGGGATGCAGGCCCAGGGATCCACTATCACTGCAGAGCCAGGAGGCTGCAGGCCCAGGGATCCACTATCACTGCAGAGTCAGGAAGCTGGAGGCCCAGGATCCACCATCACTGCAGAGTCAGGCTGGAGGCCCAGGGATCCACCATCACTGCAGAGTCAGGAAGCTGGAGGCCCAGGGATCCACCATCACTGCAGAGTCAGGGGGATGCAGGCCAAGGGATCCACTCCACACTCAGGTGACTTTTCCACTACTGCTTTGTTTTGTTTCTCCATCAGTGATAAAACCTGATACCTGGTGTATCTTTTAGTTCCTGCTCTGACGAGGTTCAGCTGAGCCGATACTAAAATGTGACGTCAACAGACTGACAGTCACTGATTGGTCAGAGAGTGTCGTCACTGAATAGTCATGAGCACGACGTCCGACACGAGAATCAAAGACAACAATGTCCAACTGTAGATCAAAGTAAAAAAGACTCAAAAATCCTGAAAACATGCGTTCATCTCCAACGATTATCAAAGCAAATATGCGGAGGAGTCAGATGGATTTAGAGACAGCGCTGCTGAAAACCACGTTCACTGGTATTTCACTTCAGTGTCAGACAGAGCCTGAAGTTCTTTTTTTAATGATTCAGTTTCACCCAAAACAACTGCTTTACAAGTCACTAGTTTGTGCCGCGTACAAAACCACTTCACGGCATGACTCCGCCCATGTTGAGGACCCAGACACACACACCACGCCAGGACACAGACGTCCATGTTGCTAACGAGTGCTCACACACACACACACACACACACACACATAATACAGCTGTTGTGTTTCTAATACACAGAGGCCTGAGCTGTGGGAACAGGGCGAGCGCTCAGTGGTGAGGCACAATGGCGTCAGTCACAGCAGGCAGAGGACAGACACGCGCGCACACACACACACACAGATAGCCGGTGAGGAATGATTGATGCTCACAACAACACAGTCACACTCTTCTGGTCTCTTCTCCTTCTCAAACCTCCAGAGTGTTGTTGTGTCTGGCACCTGTGGGAGTTCCTCTCAAGCCTGGACAGTCACAACAATATGCTAACATCTGCCCCGGGGACACACCTGAGGCGGAGCCAAGCAGATGTCAGGGGAAATATTGTTTTAGTGGGAAACAGTGAAGATTCACAGTATTTATGACTGGACATCGAGACAAGTGGTACCGAGCAATTGTTATTCAGTTAATCGATCTTATTGTAGACAAGCAGCTCCTGTGATTTTCTCTATGGGGTTTGGTGTGGGATAGTGAGTGGTTTACAAACTTCACTTTCCTGTTGGAAAAGCCAGTTTTTCATTGAGATAATGACGTGAACATATGTAGATCCTGCAAATTCAGCACAGGCTACTGTATGTATGAGTAACTTATTCAAGAAAACTCAGGTCTGATTGGAAGAAAAAGGCAAAATCAGTTTTGTTTTTTTAATTTGCTGCTGTTGAACAAGGGAATAAAAATATGGATACAATTTAAATTCATCAGCTGAGAAACATTTAAATCACACTTCTGTTCATTTAATTACGAATACGCCTCTAAATTTTGTGGTAAACAATGATCAAAACATGACGTTGCTGTTGAACTCTATTAATAATATTTCAGATGATAGGGGAATTGTGACTGGAGATACTTGAGTCCGTTTCCACAGATAAAACAGTTGAGATTTCTGTCTCTCCTGCCGTGAGCCCCCAACAAAACACACTCCGACTTCCCCATCTGACTAATTCCTTCTCTTCCTGTCCACAAACTCCCCCCCTAAAATGAGCCTCTTTCAGCTCTGCTCCCCCAAAAACCAGACCTCAGGGAGGGGAAACGAAGAAAGAGGAGGAGGAGGAGGTGGAAAAGCAGCGTGGTCTGGCTGCTCTGTGACACATCACAACCTTCAGCCTGTCCCCCTCTCTTCCTCTTACTCACACTCCTTCACATCAACAAACATGTGTGTGAGCTTATAGCAGATGTTTCTCTGTCAAAACATAAAAGTGCGGCACGTGGTGTGATTAAAAACCACAGACCTGCTTGTAACGCTGTTGTACGCAACCCAACGTAAAAACAAACATCTGATAACTCTCAAAACCACAAGTTCACGCAGCGTTTGATCAACGTGCTCTTGTGTCACCTGGTGACATTCCAACGCTGCAAACAGGAAGTGACTCACTGTTAAGTCAAGACAGACGGAGGCAACAGCAACACTGAGCGAGTAAAGTGAGACGACTGCAAACAGGTCAGACTTTGACAGAAATCACTAAGACGAGTGAAGCCTCGGTCTCTCTTGTCTCCGCCCGCCCCGGCTCTGCTGCTGTATACACACACGAACGCTCACCCTGTCAGGTCTGACAGTTTTGACAGAGCTTGTTTTCAAATGAAGGACGCAGAAAACAAATAATTTTACATTGTTTCTGTTCACGAAGGAAGAACAAATGGAGGCAGAATAAGAATGTCAACAATCGAAGTTATGTACTGCGGCTTTAACTTCCAATACGTGTTCATGGCATGCAGTCAAGGGGAAATTAAGGTCAACAAAAACAAAAATGGGTGGAAATGCGTAAACAACAATATTTTAAAGAGATATTTCAGGGATTTTTGAAGAGTGGTTATATAAGATAACGCCAACTGTCCAACATTTACTTTTTCTTCCAGTTAGACAGCCTTGAATTTTATGTTGCTCACTCTCCCACACCAAACCCCATAGAGAAAATCAGTGATTTTAACATCACAGCACACAGGAGTTGTTGATCCACTACTGCCTCCATCAATAACTTCAAAGGTCTTGTAAACAAACTTCAGTTTCCTGTTGGAAAGGTCTGTCTAACATATAGCTCACATATTCCAACGGTATTTCTTTGATATAACAATCGTAAAGAGCAACAACAAAGGGTATTTTCTATAGAAACTTACATCAATATATCATTGTTTTAGGCTTTTGGGTGGCTGGGGTTGAGGACGAGGGTCATCTATTATCAATGGGCTGTTTGAATGAAGTGTCTATTATGGGAACTGACTGCAAATCAAGTCGTAAGCCCCTCCCTCAAAAGGCGACCCCACCGTCTGTACAAACTCCAAAGAGAACCACAATACAAGGAGAATGACAGGGAAGGCTGAGTTTCCCACTGAGGCACAGAAAGAGGAATCACTGCCGTTACCAAGGAAGAGAATGAGGGACAGACAGAACGGTGGGGGTGGGACGGGGTTTGAATAAAAAAAGAGCGGGAAACACAGCCGTGTTTCAAAGAGCGGACAAACTGGTGAAAGAGGAAGAGACTGACAGAAGAAGAGTCAAAAAACTGAAAATAAAGGTCAGGAAATGTGTAAATTTTCAGAGAAAAATGCCCTAACCCTAACCTGTAAACTCATACCAGTCCTCTTTAGTAATTTGTTAATGGATATGAGAACCCATCACCACCACTTCCATCACCAAGGCTGCCTTTCATACACAGCTGAGTCATCTCTGTTGTACTCAAACCCCACCTGCTTACTGAGTGTGACAGGTGGAGGAGGGGGTGGGGGAAAACCTGCTCTTCTCTGCTGTCTCATTGTCCTCCAGCTACCAGCATCACTAACTGTCAGTGGCTATCACTTACTCACAGATGTGCTTCCATATTTAGCTGCAAAGTTGAACTTAATGAACACCAAAGTCCATAGAGAAAATCAGTGATTTTAGCTCGCGGGGACACAGGAGCTGCTGGTCTACTGCTGCCTCGTGTGGTCACTTTGTGTCACTGAGGTCAATCTGATTGAAGGATTTCAGATGCAGAAGTCACAGGATAAGACATTTGAACTTTGTGATGGCGATGATGCAGTGGATCATTGTGATGTTAAAGTCACTGATTTTCTCTATGGGGTTTGGTGTGGGAGAGGGAGCGTTTCCTAAAAGTGAGATAAAGACGTGAACATGTTCTAAAGAAGAAAGTGCATTTGCACAGTACATAAACATACATATACTGTATGTTGAACCTTTGTTATAATGATATTGAAGAATTGGTTTATCACGATACACATACACAATACCCTGGACTACAATCGTACTTATCAAAAGAACACCAAGAAAAGCCCTCCATAAGCAAGCACCTGCCAAATTAAATTAACCTAATTGAGAGTATAACATGATGTTAAGTCACACCTGCCTCTACAGTGGCTGTTTGTGTCTGTTTGACTTAACCACTGCAGGTGCTTGGTTACTTGGAAAACACCCTCAACATTGTGTGAACAGTCCCATCTGAGTAGAAGTGAGAGGAGGAGGAAGAGGAGGAGCAATTGCTGTATCCGGCTGATCAAGAACTACCTGGTTTTTCATTAATGGTCACAAAAGTGTCAAACTTGTACTGCAGCTGAGACACAGCCACAGTACAGTTGAGTGTTGAGCTGTCACAGAACTGCAGCAGGTCAGAGGACATCCACTGAGGAGACGTCCTCTACATTGTCCTCACGTTCACCTACAAGACGTTTTCAGTTATTAGATCTGAAGACTGCCGACACCCAGAGATGATGACCTCACCAAACACACGGCCAGGAAGGCCAGTCTCAGTGAAAACATGGCTGCCACCAGCATTCTTTGTGTATGTTTACTAAGTCATTTCTAAAATTTGTAATTTTACTTAAGTCTGTTTTTTGGAGAAATTGTATTTCACAACATTTGAAATCACATCCGTTACTGAGTTAAATGAAAAATAATTAAAAAAATCACACATCAGAAACTTTGACAGTGAACGATGAGGACAGGTTAATGATAAGGACAAGTGAACGATGAGGACAGGTGAACGAAGAGGACAGGTGAACGATGTGGACAGGTGAATGATAATTAAGCTCCCTAAGTGAGTGACATTTGTGACCTTTGACCCATTTTGACTGATACATTATGTGTATTATGTGTAAAGTTTTGCCTTTAAAAACAATTCATGTGAGATTTGTGTCCCCTTGTCCTTTTTGCACAACACAAGAAAGAACTAAGTAACTTTTATCCTAAGTACATTTTCAAAAAGCAATTTCTTTACTTTTTGTATCTTCAAAAAGTCAGTACTTCAGTACTTTTAGTTGCACTCAGTAAATTTTTATCATTAACAATTTTACCTTTCACCTCTACAGACGCTTTATCACTATATGACGATATCTAAAATATAAGAGCAGATCTTGCCCTAGATGACGTGAGCAGTATTCCCAGAATGAGTAGACTAGTAGAGAAAAGATGTGTTGACAAAGATCTTGTGGCATAAGTGAAAGAAAAAGAATATTCAGAAGGGAAATGCTCGGGAACTAAAATGCAGAACAGACGAGAGTCATTTTAAAAACACAACGAACACAATCAATATCAGCATCAGACATGAAACAGTGGTAAAGAGTCAACTTTACTACCACCAGGCGACGGATTTTAGGCATTTATTAAGGTTACTTGAGGTCACTGCTGCAGATAAATACATTCAAAGCTCATGCTAAACCTCCAGGGATTGACTCGCAAGTAATTTAACTCCACGTACAAATAAGAACCCTGTCAATGTTACGTTTTTTAAAATAAAACACTGCACATGTACGGGTATTATAGACATGTTTCCAGTGAAAGTGCTGTGGCCTTGACACTTTACACTGTACTGCTGTGAATTATGTTGAGGTCAGTAGGTGAAGAGGGTCTGTGAAAGGACACACAGTTCATCCTCTGTAACAAGTTCTCATTCTGACATTAAGCTGAATGTTTCACAGCTTGTTCATTATTACCCTGTAAAAAAAACCAACTGAAACTATTAATCGATTTTAATATATAAGTATTTCCAATCATTAAAACCAGTTTCTGTGATTTTTCCCCTTCTTAAAAGTTAATATTTCCCAGTTTCTTTGCTCCATATAACAAAGAAACCATTTAAACATTTTCAGACATTTTACGGACAAATAAGTACTTGATTAATTTGTGAAAATTAACAGTGTTTAAATAGTATGACGAAAATTAAAAAAAAATTAAAATCTTTAATTTCAAATATAAACATTACAAGTACTAGTAGTGTTTTTATGACTAACGCAAGTGGCAATCTGACTTATGGGACATTCCTGTTGAAACTTCCAACTCGGAATTAGGGAATTCCAACTTCTTACGACAACTGGATGAACAATATTGTACTTTTTTCTAATATAAAATATGCCGATATATCGGGAGTCCTTGAGGTGATTACTGATATACAGGTTTTTCCCTGCATCCAACTGCACACATCATTTAATCTCTACTTTAGTCAAAATTAACATTTATGTAGATATAAGATTCATTCATTGCTCAAAAATATGTATACAGTACACATACACACACATATACATACACACACATACATACATATATATGTATATATGTTAAAGAAGGGCGCTAGCATTGACGTCAAGGGGGCGGCTGCTTCATTGTTTCTAACACATTATTATATATTTTCATTATATTATTAACATGATTAACATTTTTCTACATTTTCTGGACCAAAAAACTCGACAAATTAAACGATTATGTTAAGGTGTGTAACATTACACGTATTCGTATCGAACCGTTATGGTACAGCGATCCGTAAATTTGGTGTACATAGCTTTAATATGGTGAATGTACAGGCTTGTTTTGCATTGCGGAACTTTTATTTGAACATTATTTTATTCATTTGAGAACCTTGTTGTTTGCAGCAGTATTTTCTTTTTTTATTCTGAAAAGACATAAGCTGTAATTTAAGTTAATTCTGCAATTGCACTTTTATTTAAGACATATTTTATTTATTGGAGAATTGGAGCAGTAATTCTTTTTATATTTGTTACACATTTTATTTACATGTTTCATATTGACAGCTAAAACTGTGTAACTGTTGTTTAATTGTTTACTAATTAAACTAATTTTCGTTCTGACAAACAAGCAGTTTTTTTCATTTTCCCCCTTAACTATGAACTGTACCTGTACCGTACGGTGACTTCAAAACCGAGGTACGTAATGAACCGTGACTTTAGTGTACCATTGCACCCCTAATTCCTCAGCTCCACTGCGATCACATGCCCTTGGTATATTACATGCAGTAGGACAGTATTTTTGATTTTCCTCCAAGTACCACCAGAGGAAGCAGGGACCACAGTTTGAGAACCATGGCATGTGCATCCCTGATTAAAAGGTGCCAACTCTAATGGACTGATAACAATTTAGGAAGATACTTAAAGTTAGGTTAATAAAGTTTAACTTTATCAAATATCAGAATATACATTTGAGTTTGCAGTGGGGGCCAATGTTGCCAGGGGACCAACATGTCTAAGAGCGGACCTGCACTTACCTGTAGTTCCGATTTCCATTCATGAGGTCCCTGCCCGGTTCACGTCCCGGATCACAGCTGTCAAACCTTCCGACTCTCCCTCGCTTCAGTGCGGGCTCTCCTGCGGCGGATTACCGCCTCTGCAGGAGCCGGCTGTCGGGTAACTTCCTCCCCCCGAACAGTGGGCGAAAGAGCAGGGGTAACAGACCCCCGGGCCTGGTGCGTTCCGCCGTTAATCACCACACGGGCAACGTGTCCAACCGGATTTCAATGCCACGAAGGAAAAAGAGAAAAAAACCGCTGCTGACGCCGAGTGTCAGTCGGAAGCAGCTAGTTAGCCGAGTTAGCTCGCTGATTGCTAACTAGCCCCGCTGGAGGAAAAGTAGGTGTTAGCAGCGGAGACGATGTGTCAGGAAACCATCACAGCCAGGTCACCGAGTCCAAACAAGTCCGGACACATGACTCAACACCGAGCACCGGACAGCGAACGCGTCAGTCAACAATCCGCGTCTGCTCTCCGTATAGCGTCGAAGCAGCCACAGCGCTTAGCTTTAGCCGTTAGCTCGCACAGTTTCAGACGGACGACGGCGACTTTTTTACCGCGTTGAAAAAAATTTCATTAAATTAAAAAAAAATAATGAAAAAAAAAACAGCAGTTGACGCGGCACCGAGTCTCACCGACGGCGTCTGTGCGGGTGCGGGTGTCCGTGTCCCGGTGAGTCGGTAAATAAAGCTGACAAACCGCGTCCGCCGAGCAGAACCGGGTTTTCAGTCCGGTGACAGATGAACGGAGTCCGAGCTCCAGCCACAAGCTAAATATGGTGAAGTTAGCTTCTGACAGCACACACACACACACACACACCCCCACCCCCCAGAAGTTCGCTTCACGTTCGTAGCTCCTTCCGACCCAGGAGTTGAGGAGAAATTTAAGGGGAAACAGACTCACACGTAGGTGGTGGAGGCGTCCAGATAAACCCTTATTTATTTATTTATTTATTTATTTATTCTACTGTTCTACAGTGTTGTAATGTAAAAAAAGTACAAATACTTTGTTACTGTACTTAAGCACAAAACACACGTATCTGTATGTCACTTTTTTATTTATATTTCTAGCAACTTTTACTTTCACTCCACTACTTTTACTAATTAATTTGTGTACTTTTACTTAATAATGTTATGCTGCAACCTTATATTTAACTTCGTTTTTATTTTTATTTCAAAATTATTTTTAATCAATTGTTTTATTTTTATTTCTGAAATTGCATGTTTTTATATTGTTTCCAATTCTCACTGTTAAATCTTTGTTTTATGTAAAGCACATTGAGTTGCCTTTGTATATGAAATGTACAATATAAACAAAGCTGCCTTGCCTTAAAATTGTATGTACTGTTACTTAAAAATGTGTGTACTTTTACTAAATGATTTGTGTCTAATGTGATTCATAGTCTGATTATTCCTGCATAAACCATCACAATTCCCCAAATTCTTTTTCATTTTACACTTGTCTAGTTTAATATAGTTTAATATAGTTTAGTCTAGTTCAATATAGTTTAGTCTAGTTTAATTTAGTTTAGTCTAGTTTAATATAGTTTAGTCTAGTTTAATTCAGTTTAGTCTAGTTTAGTGTAGGATCGTTGGTTTTTGTGTCACATTAACTCATTTACCTTTTAATTCCCAGTTCTACGGTCACATGCTGTCTGACTGTGTCATGACTGATATAATGTCCATGTTTGTTTGCAGAGGACCACACTTAGGCCTTATTGTCATCACTGAAATCATGTTTTAACAATATGAATGTGACAATATAGAGCAATACAGCCCCACCTCTGATCCACAATCTAGTTTTTGAGCAACACCTGGTTCCATGTGGTCTAAATAAGTGTAAAAAGCAGTGGAATGTTTTTTGTTTTTTTTTAAAAATCAATCCTAAGTGAAGTGGTTTTTGTTATACAGTCTCTCGATGTATTAAAAAAAACAAAAGTGAAATGAAGTTAAACCCTTAAACAACATTCGGTGAGACTGTTTCCCCTTAAGTCTCCCCTTAATTCCTGACTCGGAAGCTGCAAACATGAAGCGAACTTCAGCGCCGTCAGGAAGAAGGTGGGCTCCCTGTCATCAGACGTCACAGCAATTAATCCCGCCCTCGTCCAGACGTAAACTGACGTTGATATGTGACTTGGTTTAAAAGCATGACACATGAAAACACCTGGATCTATTTTTAAAAGTTAAAGTTTAGTGAAAACGTTTCGGTTTATTGTGAAACTGTTTTGCTGCTGCTGACGTCATGATTAGTTTTTTATGAGTGTGTGCGTGTGTGTGGACTAAACTCGTGTCTGTGTGAAGCGTTGCTAGGTTACAGAACTGTCACCACAGTACTGAACAAATAAATGCTAAATTTACAGAGAAAACACGAAAAATAATCTATTTTTCGCCTTTTCAACCTCTTAATATGCAAATATATACACACACATACGTATATATGTATGCATGTGTATATATACATATTAACTAAATGGAGTTTGGTGTGGGAGGGCAAAAAAAAATCTGACTAAATCTAAACCTCATAGAGAAAATCAATGATTTTAACATCACACACAGAGGAGTTGTTGATCCACTGCTGCCTCCATCACTAAGTTCAAATGTCTTATTTTGTCAATTCGGCTTTTAAAATCCTTAGCTCAGATTTACTTCAGTGACACAAAGTGACCACACGAGGCAGCAGTAGACCAGCAGCTCTTGTGTCCCTAAAGCTAAAATCGCTGATTTTCTCCATGGACTTTGGTGTGGGAGTGGTTTACAAACTTTTTTCCTGTTGGAAAAGTCTGTCTCACAGTGAGATAAGAACATGTTCTTACTGACATCATAGACTTAAACTGACATAGATTTGATGAGGTGTGTCTTTTTTAAAGTGGCTAAAAAATAACCATCTGGCCCCTGACAAAGAAAACACAAACAGGTTTTAATAAAAAACAATTTTATTTTCTTTAAAAAATAACCCTCCCCGCACTATCACATACAGAGCCAAAATAATACGCTCCCACGTTCCTTTCATTCAAATCTACTGGGAAGTGCTGTGACAACGACAGTTGTTGATCAGTGGCTTCAGTATTGCTTCGTCAGTGAGGCTGCGTGGAAACGTGGACTCTCCTCTGTCCACGTGATGCATGTCTGGGGGTGGGGCGGCGGATATTTTGTCTCCGCCCCCGCCCCCTTTAACAAGGTGCTTTGTGGCTTCAGTGAGTGAAGAACTGCATCTGGGTTCAGTGGTTCTGCTGGGAAACACTGATCACTTACTTCTTCTTCTTTGTTTTTTTTGAGGGTCAGAAACACTGGCTACCAACTGTGAAAGGCCCGGCAACCGGTGAGTCCACATACACAACAGGTTCATATTTTTATATTTATATATACAAATAATCACCTCGGACACGACGACGGATCATCATTAAAACAGTGAAACAAAAAGGCCATTTTCATGATTTCAGCTCATAAACATGATCTAAAACCTAACAATCTTTTTTCATCCCTTTCGTCTCAAAGAGGCTCGGAACCATCGGACGTAGTTTGAGGCGCTTAAAGGACGACTGAGGCGACGTCCACACAGCTGCGTTTTCATTTAACAAACAAACAAACAAACATGTGAATTCTGCTCTGGATTTGAAAACTTGAAAGCTGCACTTTAGTCTGGACAACAGGAACCATCAGGTAGTTTTCTGCTTTTTCTTGCCTGGAAATAAACATGTTTTTTTTTCAGCGACAGACGAACAAAATGCTAATTTCTTCTTTGTCTGCTTCATTTTTGGCACTAACGCAAACCAACATTTCACTTTCCTACCGTTTTTACGATTTGTGAAAGAAAAAAATGTTTTCAGCAGGTTTAACTGCTTGTGTTATTACAACAGCGTCTTTACTTTAAGTTTCATCTCGAATCTACAACAGTTTCCATCTGCAGACTACAAGAGAAGGGGCGGGACTACAAGTGGGCTGGACTATAGGCATGGGGCGGGGACAAATAAAAACATTTTGGCACCGCTTGATATGTTTATTGTTGACAGAGGGGGTGGGGCTACAAGTGGGCAGGACGTCACTTGGGCAAAATTTTGGCAAAAACAAGCAGTATCATGTGATATAGTTGACGGTTACATGAACTGCAGGAAAGGGGGTGGAGCTAGAGGTGGGTGAAACTATAGGCCGGGGGAGCGGGGCTTCCAGTTGCCTAAATCACACAGAACCACGTGTGAAGTCGGCAAAATAAAATAATTTTCTTTTAAAAAAGAGTGTGGTACTGCAATATGGAGGCGGAGCTACAAGTGGGCGGGAATCCGCAGAATTTCAAATTGCGAAAAGTCGGCAAAATAAAAGAATAAAAACTGATAAGTGTCTGACGTGATTTGATGCAAACTGCAACATGGGGCGGGGCTTCCACACTTTAAGTTACGCCCTTCACTCTGCAGACAGACCCGTCTTGAAAAATCCGACTTTTACTCGGACTTCTCATCGTTTCGGGAAAACGAAGCTGTAGAGGAGAATCTGCTTCCTGTTTACACCTGAGCGTTCACATGACACCGCTGTCCTCAGGTGTCCTCAGGTGTGGACGTGTTGCAGAGCTGTGTGGACGTGGCCTGAGGTGGAATTTTGAGACGTCTCCACAGTGCCCTCGAGAAAACACTGACACTGTCACAATATTCATCATAACAACAACAAATTAAAAGATAAAATAAAATAAAGCAGTCTTAATAACCGTCACACAATCGAGGCAAAACGACTGACAGGCAGTGGTGAGCGCGCGGCTCCTACCTCTAAGAAAATGTTAAGGTGACTCAGAAGAAAATCCAGTACAAGAATAATTACATGCATTTCTTTCTTCTTTTTTTTACCATTTATCCAGAAAGTGACAAGATGTAAAAGGGATAGTTCAGGTTTTTTTTTTGTTTTTTTTAAGTATGGTCAAGTATAGTCAGTGCTGACTGAGCTGTGAGCGCCCCCTGCTGCTGAGAACCAGCCTGGAGGCTCATTTCTAAGAGAAAAACATAAGGAAAAATACATTTTAGCAAAAGGGAAATGTGTACATGTTCACATCTTTATCTCACTGTTAGACAGACCTTTCCAACAGGAAACTGAAGTTTGTAAACCACTCACTCTCCCACACCAAAGTCCAGAGAGAAAATCAGTGATTTTAACATCACACACACACGAGTTGTTGATCCACTGCTGCCTCCATCACTAAGTTCAAATGTATTTTTTTGTCACTTCAGCATTTGAAATCCTTCGTTTAGATTGACATCAGTGACATAAAATGACCACACGAGGCAGCAGAGGCCCAGCAGCCCCTGCGAGCTAAAAATCACTGATTTTCTCTATGGGGTTTGGTGTGGGAGAGTGAGTGGTTTACAAACTTCAGTTTCCTGTTGGAAAAGTCTGTCTCACAGTGAGATAACGTGAACGTGTTCTTAAAGATATCGCAGACTTAAACTGACGTAGACACACAGGTCTTTTGTTAACTGGCAGCCATGTTCTCACTCAGAATGAGCCTGTGTGTCTTGGCGGGTTCTCAGCAGCAGGGGGCGCACACAGCTCAAACAACAATAACAATGTGTCAACACCTCATACAAGCACACTTTAAAAAACCTCCTGAACTGTCCCTTTAATAGCTGCCCACCCTGTCCATTGGAACAATCCCAAACGTGTGTCGCCCACGCACACAGAGCACCAGAGGGGTTCGGCAACACAGCTGAGGACTGGGGCAGGGGGCGGGGCTACAGGTTCAACGTGACAATCAAGACGGCGAGGACAGATGATGAAGATGATGGAGATGGAGACGTGATCAAATGAGGGGATCAGAGAGTGTGTGTGTGTTTTCTGTCATAAACACCGACTTTGTCAGGACCAGTCATCCTCATGAAGCCCAAAACCTGGTCCTACTGAGGCAGAACCTCATATCTAACGAACTGGTTAAAGTTTGGAAGTCTGGTTAGGTTAAGAAGGTTAGGGTTAGTCATGAACCGGTTATGGTTAAGATTAGTGATAAGGCTTAGTTTAGTCTGTCCACATGAATTGAAGTCAATGCAGAGTCCTTAGAAGAATAGCTGCACAGTGCGTGTGTGTGTGTGTGTGTGTGTTTGTTGGAATGTGTCAAACGATCAAAGCGAGGTCGACGTTTAAAGCTGCAGGGCGCGGGATTTTTTTTTTCGTAATTACTGATCAATAATTGGGTTGTAACGTGCTCCGAGTTCCATTTAAATCCAAACTTAGCATCAGGTGAAGCTTTGACCAATCACAGAGCAGTTTTGAGACAGAGGGGACGCCTCCTAGTGGCTGTTCTACTACAGCTACATCATATCCCTGATGAATAAGAAAATACTTAAATCTGCTCCGAATTCATCCGCCATGTTTTCAAAATCGAGACAAAGCATGCTTTCTTCATTTTTGTTTGAAAACTGCAAGGTTTTAGTGTGGACGGCAGAAACAGATGTTTGAAAATGACGACACAGTTTCCTGCATTTGATTCCCAATTTGCTCGACTATCAGCTGTGACTGAAAAACACAACAGTTTTCAAACTAAAATGTGACATCATGATAAAAGAAACTCACAATAAGTGAAATTTTTGTTGTCTGGATGATCAGTGCTCAACTCACCAACATACAGTCTTGGTGATTTATTTTGAAGTGCCACAACCACAAAGGGGAGCCAGCATCTTTCAAGTCATTCCAGAACTTAAAAAGAATCTTATTCATGATTCTTGTTCCATGTGTGATGCTAAAATAATTTACCAAAATTTAGGGTAAATAATTTTTGTGCGTTTTAAAGATCGTAAGAGTTTAGGGCACATTTTTACAATAATATTGTAAATCGGGATAATTGTGACATATTTATAAGAAAAGCAGCAAATACAAACAAACGTAGTTATGCACGTTTTCTGAAAATGGTAACGGAAAGCACCGCCCATTTGTGCTGAAAATGTAATTTTCACTGTGTTTTTGTGACATTTTAAGTTTAATTATTACGATAATGTTATGAGTCTCCACTTTCCTAACAGCTGTAAACTAAATGTATAGTTTAACAAACTATTTTTCCGAGTGACCCTGACGTCGACTGCAGCTTTACGGTAGTGCTGACCTCGCCCGTCGCCATGGTTACATCTTTGTTTCGGAAGGCTGTGAGTGTGAACATGTTGACGTCGTTTAACGTCAGGAGAGACAAGTTTTAAAAACAAGGACAGTTTGTTAAAAAAAGAGAAAAAGTGCCTCGTCGTTGTTCGATGCGTACAGAGATGAAAGATTATCTTCCTGGTTAAGTGCCCGGCTAACGGTGGTTGGCATCACTTTTGGCTGGCTAATAATGCTGGTTTAGGTGCATGGGGTGCAAGTATAATCGACACACTCTAATGCTAATGGTCCCTCTATCATTATGCTAAGCTTGTGGCTACGGGCTAATTCTGTCAGGGACTTGCTAACCGGCGCGGTGACGCGCTACACCCGTCTCTGCTCATGTAAAAGAGCAGGGGGCTCGCCTCACATGTACTACGAGAAATAATAAAAAACAAAATCAACAAATTTAGTATGTGCAGGACTGGCGGCACCTACATGCTAACGCTAAGTGCTAATGTACCAAACCTCAGACTCGTCAAGGCTGTTTTTTAAAAAATAATAACATTATTAAAAAAACATGAACGTAGTTCACGACTACGTTTAAAATGATACGTGTAAGTGTGCGAGTTCGGAAACCACGCCTCCGGAGGATTCCGCCTGTTAAAGGGTCAGTTCAGGGTTTTTTCTTCTTATTTGTTTTTGAAGTGCGGTCGCACGAGGTGCCGACTGGCGGTTACTTAAGAACACGTTCGAGTCTTCATCTCACTGTTAGACGTTTCCAACAGGAAAGTGAAGTTTGTAAACCACTCACTCTCCCACACCAAAGCCCATCGAGAAAATCAGTGATTTTAGCTGGCGGGGACACAGGAGCTGCTGGTCTACTGCTGCCTCGTGTGGTCACTTTGTGTCACTGAGGAAAATCTGAATGAAGAGTTTCAAAAGTCGAATTTTATTTGAACTTAGTGATGGAGGCAGCAGTGGATCAACAACCCCTGTGTGTGTGATGTTAAAATCACTGATTTTCTCTATGGGGTTTGGTGTGGGAGAGTGAGTGCTTTACAGACTTCACTTTCCTGTTGTAAAAGTCTGTGTAACAGTGAGATAAAGAGGTAAACATAGATGTCATAGATGTAGATTTCATCCATAGTTCTGCACCGACTGTGTGTCGGCATCTCCTACAACCACAGATCCTGAACTGTCCCTTTAAGGGTTTTGGAACACTGGTAATCCTGCGTTGCGATGGATGAAGAGGCAGCTTTGACGCGGCAGGTAAAAGTTTCCTTCCTGCCTTTTTTTTTGTCTTCCTCTTATCCGTATTGCGTATTTACACACATCGCAGTGTGACGATAGTGTACGATACAGTTACATAATAATAATAATAATAATAATAATAATACAACATAAAAAAAAATTCAACATAAAAAGAGCAACAGTCCTGGTAAAGTAATGAGAACAACAACAACAATAATAATATTCATAACCTTTGAGTGCATGAGGCTGCAGAGTCTGCCTGTGGTTCACAGGGAAGAGGGGCACATGTTTGAGTGGCAGCTCTGTGGAGCAGGTTTAGTGGGCAGTCGTCAGGAATAAGGGATGGGGATGAGGTGGTGGTGGTGGAGGAGTGGGTGGAGGTCGTCCGCCCACTCATGAGGGTGGAGGGCGGGGTTTGATGGTAGAGTGACGGTGGTGGGTGGAGCTCAGGCGAAGTACATGGTCCTCAGGGTGTCGTGGTGGATCTGAACGGCTTTGGCCAGTGCCTGCGGGTCCCGACCGTTACTCTGACCGGACACGTGGCTGCCCTCGCCGCTGCAGAGACCACGACAACAGGGAGAGAAAACACACACACACACACACACTACAAGGTCAGGGGGCGGAGTTTCCATCACACTTGTCAGTTTGGAGCATTTCTGCGATCGCTCGAAGAGGAAATGTTGAATTCAGTTTGTCAGTTTTAAATAATTGGATGAATTACGGGTCATTACAACTTAGATTTTGGAAAAACTGACAGTCCTAAAACATCTAGAAAATTGGTAAAAACAAGCCCCTCCCCCTCCTCCTTCCAAACACCTGTTTCTAACTGTCTAACTGGTGAAAAACAGAGAAATCAACATGTTTTAAAGTTGTGTTTTTCTAGAATTGATGACAGACAGTAAATGTTTGGTGTGTGAGTGTTGGGAGGCTTTCAGCAGCTCCCACATTTACATCTATGACAAACGGCTGTGAATTAACAGAGAAATTACAGTTTTAAAATCACCCTCGTCTTGATTTTTTTAAAACATCCAGAGCAGAGTTTTAACATGCTATTAGGTGATTTTAAGAAAACTGTAAGTCATATGAAAATGAAAACAACACACAGGGTTAAACAACAACCAGAGCAACATTTTGATGTCTATGTAGGCTGGAAAATTGTTGGCGGGAGAAGAGTTTGTTTAGAGATTTTTGTGGTGATTTTCATGGACCTCAGCAAAGTGTGTCACTCTAATGGCGCAACACACACTCATTATAAAATCTGAAAAAACCGCGATTGTTTAAAAACTGTACTATTTATCAGTATTTTGATTTGGTGAAAAACGTCTCAAGTCTTTTGAGCTTTTAAACATTTCAACTACGTCTCTACGTTAAAGTATGACGACACTGTGATGCTCCAAAGTGGGCAGGGATCAGGTCATTTTTTTGACCATTTCGATATTTTAAAACTGAGGATACAAACAAAAGGGTTAAATAGTGAGAAACTGAACGGTCCCATCAAAGCCACACCCACCTGTCGTGTTCTTTGTCCACCAGGTGGTAGCGAGCGCGGAAGGCCACGAGACGAGCGTAGTAGGCGGGAGCGGGGATGGACACTGAGCGTGTACATCGCACATACGTGTGGCACAGCTGGTACGTGAGGATCTGCAGCTCGTCCGCCGTGAAGCGATTGTCGTCCCAGAGGACGTAGTAGTGAGACGGTCGGCTGGTCCCCTACAGGCCAGAGGGGGAAGCACACGCAAGCAAACCGGTTCACGACACTTTTTACAAACACTATCAAACTATAGATACGACAGTCAAGATAATCATTCATTTTTAATTCAAAAATATATTTTGTGTGAAAAAAATAACCAAGAAAAACTGAGCAAATGCGGTTTCATATAAAAAAAAAAGATCTTGATTGAGAAAAACATAATTTTTTTTGGGAAAAAAAATGTAAACGGATTAAAAACTGAATAAAAAAAAGGAGGCAAATCTTTTAGGACAATTCAGGAAAACAAAGCAGAAGTTTATACTGCATGAAAAACGTTGATTCACAAAAGCAAGCATATCATTATTTATTATATATTATTTATTAAAACAAAAAGATCAAATATATTTAAGAATAAACTGATTTGATCTGTTTGAACATTTTTTGCTAATTCAGGAAAACCCAAAAATAATTTCATATAAAAGTAATATAGAAGAAGTTAGCTAAAGATTAGATGAATTAATGGTATATAATATAAACTACACTGTATATAAAATTCAAATGTTCGCATGGATTTTTTTTTCTTTTTTGAGACAAATGTTCTTGTTTATTTTTACAAAAAACAGAGCATTTTTTTTCCTCCAGGTGCAAACAGACAGTTTAAAACCTCAGTTACCCAGAATGCCGCAGGTGTCTTACCTGTATGCCCGCATGACTGCACAGGTAGAAGTCAAACTCAAAGGGATGAGTGATGCTGGTGTCCACTGTGGTTCCTGCAGGAATATTCCCACTCTTCCCAATCTGTCAAAAACAAAGAGATGAGGACGAGGATTACGAAACAGGTTTGTTTTAAAGAAACAAGTGAAGGTGAAGAATGAAAACTATCTCACTCGTTCAGACTTGTCGGCACAGAAGAGGCGAGTGTGGTGACGTTTCTGCACCACGATGTAGGTGATGCCGGGCTGATAATCTTTCTCCAATTTGATGCAGGCGTCTCTGATCGCCAACAGCTCGTAATGAAGAATCTACACAAAAACAACGACATGTTCAATATCATTATCTATTAACTAACACCATCATAACATAGACTTAAAGGCGACATAGACCGGAAGCTCCAATTAACGCTGCAGTTGTGTGTGTATCTGTGTCATTACCTCATTTATGAAACCCTAAATTGTCAGAACGAACAGTTCAGCCGCTGCTGAGAAAATAGGGCTTTTTTGTTTTCCTGGGCTCTGCGAAGCGGAAAGGCACTTCCGTTTGCTGATGATGTCATCAGGAAACCTCACCACTCCTCTCACCACCGTAGCTCCTCCTGTTGCGGGCACTAGTCCGGGCACAACCGGTTGCGTACATTCAACCGTAGAAGAAGAAGGACTACTCTCGATGTAGCTGCTGAGATGCAGAGCATCCATCGTGCCAAAGGGGGAGCTGCGTATCTGAGAGCTGACGTGCTAATTACGTCACTTCCAGGTACCTGGCCAATCACAGGACAGTGGGAAAGCTCTCGTTGGCTGGCCAATCACAACACAGTCTGCGTTCTGGGAGTGTGATTTTGGTCTGAAACAGCACGGCTGACGAGAGCGTCAGTGAGGAGATATTTTGATCGTTTGCAGCAACTAGGAGGTTTTTGACCATGAAAACAAGTTAATATGTAATGTATGTAAGTAGACCTCCATAACTAACATATATGTGCGATACGAGCATTTGATGTCACCTTTAAACTGACGTAGACTTTATTTGATAAGTGTTTTGGTTAAGCAGTCAAAATTCTTTTTTTGTATATATAAAACTGAAGTTTGTAAGCAACTCACTCTCCCACACCAAACCTCATAGAGAAAATCAGTGATTTTAACATCACAGCACACAGGAGTTGTCGATCCACTGCTGCCTCCATCACTAAGTTCAAACATATGATTTCGTCACCTCGGCATTTAAAATTCTGTGTTCAGATTGACATCAGTGACACAAAGGGACCACACGAGGCAGCAGTAGACCAGCAGCTCCTGTGTTCCCGCAAGCTAAATCACTGATTTTCTCTATGGGGTTTGGTGTGGGAGAGTGAGTGGTTTACAAACGTCAGCTTCCTGTTGGAAAAGTCTGTCTAACAGTGAAATTAAGACATGAACTTGTGCTGACATAGATTTCATGAGGCTCAGGCTGGTTCTGGCGTGTTACCTGTGGCAGTTGTCCCTCAGGAACACCATCTCTGTAGAAAATGATCCTGGTGGGTTTGAAGCGAGTCGACTTGTAGAACTGAATCAACAGCTCACGCACCATGTACGACAAATCTTCAATGATCTCCTGCCGCGGCCTCTGCACTCGCACCGTGGCACAGTATCTGCTGGGGTGAGCGTCCATACTGCCTACCACCTGACACACACACAGAATAATTATGACTTATTTGTAGCACTTTTCAAAAGCATGTTTCCCACAGTAGAAAAAATAAGTAAAAACTGTAGAACAGCAGAATAATAAACAATATATAAATAAAATAGTAAAAACAATAAATACTTAATTAAAAGGACTTTTTTTTATCCAAAACTGAAATAACTGCTGCTGCTTATGATCCTTTAGAAGGTTAGCAACATATTGTGACTTTAAAACAAGTTTACTTTTTAAAAAACAAAGTTAATTTACATGTTAGTGACAAAAAATCTTATTTTTACTTTAAAATGTGACTTAAAAAGAAATGAATACAAATAGTAAAAAGTTAATAACATGTTTAATAATTTTCATAAACGTTAATAACATGTTTTATCATTTTCATAAATGGTAATAACATATTTTATAAACGTTAACAACATATTTAAACATCTCCTGGTAACATCAGAAACATTAATTTGTTTGTTTCTTAATTTATTTTCGCGGCCGGACAGAAGGCTTTCACTTTCATTTAAGAAAAACAGTAAAACTCAACTCTAAAACAGATTTTATAACTTTTCATTAATATTGTGACACATTTTTATTTTGGTCAGAATGAATCGCCCTATATTATGTTTTTTGATCTGTATTATTTTGGGATGTTAGCACCCCCTACAGGCAGGGAGTGGAAGTGGACCACTCCTCAGTGGTGAGTCTGCAGTCCCTCTCTCTCACTCCCCTCCCTCTCTCTCTGTCTCTCACTCACTTGTTCACTCCTCTCTCTCTCTGTAGCTCCTCTCTCTGCAACTCCAGTGTTTGTCATAATTGCTAGGCAACAGCACTCAGCCAATCAGAACGGGGCTGCTGAGGTCAGAGGCAGACGAGGGCGGAGTCAGTGATGGTCACTGACTGTTCCCTGAGGAGCTCAGCTGCAGACGTTTGTTTTGACTCTAATCATGCGTTTTCATCGCTGATTTCATGAACAAGAAATGGAACAGGTTTGTCTTTTATATTATTATTATTATTATTATTATTATTGTTATTTTAAATGAGTAAATAAGTGAACCTCCTCTTCTGAGGTTATCTATGCCAAAAGCCTGATTTGGAAAAATGCAGAGAAGTGGGCTGAGAGCTGAGTGAGAATATGTGAGACTTACAGCAGTAATGGAGGGTTTCTTTCCGTCTCCAGCAGGAGGATGAGTGACGTCTGCTCCCAGGAAGATGACAGGCTGCTGAAACACTGCTGACCTGAGAAAACACACCCAACAACATGTTATTTCATTCATTTATTTTAAAAACATAATCACCACAGGCTGATGATAATGAACTCTACGATATCTTTATCAACATGTTCATGTCTTTATTTCACTGTTACACAGACTTTTCCAACAGTTTCAGTTCAGTTCACCAAACCCCATAGAGAAAATCAGTGATTTTAGCTCACAGTGAAACAGGAGCTGCTGGTCTACTGCTGCCTCGTGTGGTCACTTTGTGTCACTGAAGTAAATCTAAACTAAGGATTTTAAAAGCCAGTCACAATGGGCTTTGGTGTGGGAGAGTGAGTGGTTTACAATCTTCAGTTTCCTGCTGGAAAAGTCTGTGTAACAGTGAGATAAAGACATGAACATGTTCTTAAGATATAAACCACACGATAAAACTTGAATTCCCGCCAGTTTATGCGTAACTAAACCCCCACAGCTGCTGCTGCTGTTCTTCTCTACATGTTTGCAGTGCAGTCACTGACCGTTGATGAGGCACCAGGATGTTGTTGATGCCTCCCAGCTTCACGTTGATCTTGAGGCAGAGGTTGGACAGAGTCTGAGGCGACGTCTTCACCACGTTCTTCACCTGAACACACTGGGTGGCCATGCCAAGGAGAGTGTCGCCCACACGCTTCACCTCCGCTGCAGAGGTAAGTTTTTAAATCGTGAGTCTTTTGTAGATGCTTTACGACCATTTTAGACACGTTTTATGTTCATTACTGAATAAACTGTCAGTGTATAGTGACATCAGTGTTTCATCATGACATACAGTCGCTCACCATAGACGGGAGTTTTCCCAGGCAGGATGACGATGATGAGCTGAAGACCAGAGTAGGTGTTCTTCAGGTGTCTGAACATGGGCTCCACGCTGTCCGCTCCCTGGGCGTATTTACAGAAGCAAGGCTGACCCTGGATTGGCATCCCAGCGTCCTTGGAGATCTTACGCAGCTGGTCAGTGAAGTTCCTGAGAGGAGAGCAACGTATCCTTTTAGCTAAAACTAAAACTCCTTTTTAATTCTGTAATTGTTGACATTTGTTCTTCAGAGAATCAGAGCTTCTGTTGTGTTGGACAATCAGACAGAACTCATTTTCTTGAAGAAAATTTACTTTTTTGGACAAAGAAGTTTCTGAAAAGATGTTTAGAACATAAAAAAAATATAGCAAAGATTGTTTATTGCGTTTTGCTTGGGAAGATGTTTCACTCTAAATGGATTAGAGACTCGGAACACTGTGTACATGAGTGAATATTAAATATAATAATAATACATTTATATAGCACTTTTCATGAACTTAAAGTCACTATGATGATCCACAACATCTTCACGTCTTTATCTCACTGTTAGACGGACTTTTCCAACAGGAAACTGAAGTTTGTAAACCACTCTCTCAGAGGTGGGTAGTACCGCGCTACATTTACCCCTACTAACTACATTTACTAACTTTTTGGATAAATTGTAATTTTAGGAGTAGTTTTATTACTTTTACTTTTACTTGAGTATATATATATTTGAAGAAAGAACGGTACTTTTACGCCATTCCATTTGGATAAGTGACAGTCATTGCTTTATTTTTAATAGTGTTGTCACGTGACTCTGTGCCGCGGCACCAGCTGTTAGCCGCAGATTTCGGCTCCTAGTGGACTTAAAACGCACCAGCAGCTCCGACACCGAGGCTCTGCACTCCGGTTTCTGTTGTACACTGCGGACAGTTGAGCGGCCAACCAATACTTTTACCATGCCGATGTATATGAATTGGATAATCCTTGTTTATTGTAGCTTTAGTTAAAGGGTGATGTATTTTTTATATTATGTTGTGTCTATTTTGTTTGTGTTGCTCTGAATATTTCAAAAATAAATCAGGAGAAACTCAGTACTACTCAGAGTAGTCTTTTCACTGCATACTTTTTTACTCGAGTAATTATTTTCATGAGTACTTTTACCTCTACTTGAGTAATTATTATCTTAAAGTAGCAGTACTTAAATATGGAGCAGACAAATGTTCTAATTTTACAGCAGTTATTGTCTATTTTATATACTGTGATATATTTACCCATTTTATTTATACTATTTTTTTTTTTTGTCATCAGTACCACTTCTTATTTTCTCTATGGGGTTTGGTGTGTTTTCTGTTCAGTTTCCAACAGGAAACAGAAAACACTGAACTGAAACTGTTGGGAAAGACACGAGCACCTTCTTAAAAGATGTCCTAGACTTAAGCTGACATGCACAGGAGCCCAGTAGAGGGCGCCAACTACTAGAACTACTGTTATTGTGGTGTGAAACAGCTACATTAGCAGTGGCTTCAAACACTGCTGCAGGTAAAGCGATAATGCCACAGCTTGGTGTCACTGGTTCTTACTTGAGCACCTCTTCTCTGCACTGTTTCTGTGGAGCGAAGCAGGCGATGGCCCACACTTTGATCTCGATGCCGTTATAAAACTGCTTCCCCCTCATGTCCCACACTCCCTGGTTGGGGGTAGCTATGGCACGATTCTGTCAGAAAGGTTAAACAAACAGATTATGTGGACAGAGAACACACTTGTAAATCTATTTTTTAAATGATTTTTCAATAGAATAGTTTTTTACCCGTCCTCCGTACTGCAGGATGGGAGCAGGGAGGACTCTGCCCGTCACTTCAGCCATGTCGTCTTTCACCTTGATCCCAAACTCTTGAATGTACGGGTCCAGGTTAAAGTTAGCGTTCTTCATCTGTGGAGAGTCAGACTTAAGAATCTCACCGTCTTTATGATTCACATCTGAAAAATCACTTTGTCAAACGCTCTGTGTGGATTTGGAAACAGTGTTATGGTGATGTAGCCTCAGTGTTGTGGTGATGTAGCCTCAGTGTTGTGGTGATGTAGCCTCAGTGTTGTGGTGAGATGTAGCTTCAGTGTTGTGGTGATGTAGCCTCAGTGTTGTGGTGAGATGTATCCTCAGTGTTGTGGTGAGATGTAGCTTCATTGTTGTGGTGATGTAGCCTCAGTGTTGTGGTGAGATGTATCCTCAGTGTTGTGGTGAGATGTATCCCTCAGTGTTGTGGTGAGATGTAGCCTCAGTGTTGTGGTGATGTAGCCTCAGTGTTGTGGTGAGATGTAGCCTCAGTGTTGTGGTGAGTAGTAGTGGTGATGTAGCCTGTGGTGATGTAGCCTCAGTGTTGTGGTGAGATGTATCCTCAGTGTTGTGTGGTGATGTAGCCTCAGTGTTGTGGTGATGTAGCCTCAGTGTTGTGGTGAGATGTATCCTCAGTGTTGTGGTGATGTAGCCTCAGTGTTGTGGTGATGTAGCCTCAGTGTTGTGTGGTGTGATGTATGCCTCAGTGTTGTGTGGTGATGTAGCCTCAGTGTTGTGTGGTGATGTAGCCTCAGTGTTGTGTGGTGATGTAGCCTCAGTGTTGTGGTGATGTGTGGTTGTGTGACCTCGTCCACTCACCAGCCTGCTGATCTCCTCCTGCCTGTCTGGTGCAGAACGAGCTGTGGCTTTGATCATGGTGGACGTCTGATTATCCGTCAGCTTCTTGATGCATCGCTGCCCTGCTACAATGTTACACACCTGCAAAAAAGCAAGAAAAGGCAAATATAAAGTAAAAAAATGTGTAAATTTAGTTTTGAATAACAAATTGTATGAACCTCAAAACTACTTTCATTACTTTTTCTTTTCCAAAACACAGGAATATAAAGAATTACATTTTAACATTTAATGTAAAGTAAAAACACATGGTCAGTGATGACTGTAACTGTGTTCTCTGGTGACAGTGTAAGTCAATGATGTCTTCAGAACATGTTCAAGTCTTTATCTCACTTTATCTCACTGAAGTTTCTCTGTGAGGTTTGGTGTGGGAGAGTGAGTGGTTTACAAACTTCAGTTTCCTGTTGGAAAAGTCTGTCTAACAGTGAGATAAAGACATGATCATGTTCTGAAGACATTGCCGATGTATATTTTTATTAAGTCTGATGTTGATCTTCGGGTCATTTCAGTGTCTAAAGCTGGTTCCCAACAGCAGGAGGCGCTCTCTGCTCAGTTAGCTTATACAACTACGACTCGAAAAACACCGTAACCATGTCTTCAACAGTTGACTACATGTCGTTAAAGAGTGTGAGTATTGCTTACCTCCAGTGGCAGGTAGGTGTGTTTCTGCTCCTGTCCCACCTGCAGACAGGGCAGGTGTGGATACTTGAGCTGCAGGTTGTACTTCTGCTTGAAATACTGAGCCACTGTACATTCTACTGTCTGACCGCTCTCCAGCTGCAGGGGAAACCTGTCAGGATAGGCAGAGACAAACTGGGCTCAGACACAGTTTCTGAACGAGGAATGTAACCGGACCAGACGTCGACACGTGATGACACATTTTAAAACCAGTACAGACATATGTACACAATGTTTTCTATTCTGAAATATGAAAACTGAAATATGAGTACATAAAAGAACAAACGACTGTAACTACTGTTTCTCTATGTCATTTTTGACCCAAGTGCAAAACAATGAGAAAGGTGCAGAATATTAGCAACGGCATTTGTTTCTCTTTGACACACGCCATGTACATAAGGCTGAAAATATTCATCAGCAACTGCTTTGATGAACCACTTTGTGTGATTTTTCTGCTTCTTAAATGTGAATATTTTCTACTTTCTGCCATTTTTCAGCTTCTTAAATGTGAATATTTTCTCCTTTCTTTGCTCCATAAAACAAAAATCATTTAAACTCAAACTCAATTTTTAGTTTGTGGACAAAAACAAAACGTTTGAGAACGTCGTAATTTCCAGGTTAAGGAAACTTTTCCTGGCATTTTATGAACCAAACGACTGAAAATGATCATGAGTCCAGAGAAATAACCTATGTGCAGCTTTATATCCACATTTATCTGCTATTAATTGATTTATATGATTATATTTATGATAAATATGATTATAAAATGATTTCTCTGCTATATGATTATATGATTAATGATTTCTCTGCTATTAAATGATTTATATGATTATATATGATAAATATGATTATAAAATGATTTCTCTGCTATTAAATGATTTATATGATTATATATGATAAATATGATTATATATGATAAATATGATTATTAAATGATTTCTCTGCTATTACATGATGTGATATATTATAATGATTTCTCTGCTATTAAATGATTTATATGATTATATATATGATAAATATGATTATAAAATGATTTATCTGCTATATTGTTCTGCTATCAGGATCAAACAGTCATATCATGACTTCTCGTGGACTCACGTCTGGTGACTGGCAGGACGACGGGTGACGTTACAAACGCGATACTTCCTCTTCATTTGTCCACAGTGAGTCACTTCCACCTTCAGACCTGACCACACGCCAGCAGGTAACAGAAGAAGTAACTCAACATCACAAAGACATGAAGAATATTCACATATCAAATTTCACAAACTTTCAAGGATCTTTGGGAACCCTGAAGATCACATTGGCGGCGGGAGAAATTGACCTTAATATCAACTTCACTTCTTTCCTGCACAGAATTCAAGCACTTTCAATGACTCATGTCTACTCAGGGCAATTTTCCAAAACTTTCCAGGACTGCAAGGAGCAGCGTTTGATACCTTTGATCTCTTTGGTGAAGCGGACTCTCTGAGAGTCGGTCAGGGTCTTGGGCTGCTCATCGATGTTACGAATGTCCAGAACTTCACACATGAACTCGATCACAGGCTGGGCTTTGTAGAAGGCCGTGGCCGACACTAGAGGGAGACAGAGAGCAGCAACAGGTTTCTTTTTTAAACTTTTAAAAATACATTCACAAGGAGGTGGAACAACAAATATTTCACACTCTCTATAGACTTATTTTATGTTTTATTTCTTGTTTATGGATATTATTTATTTGTTCTTCTTTTGTGTAGAAGTGTATTTAAAAAAAATGGAAATAACATTTCCAAACCAAAGTGAGATCATTATACGCCAACTAGAAATTCTTCATGTTCATTTACTCATTTTTGCTTCACAGAAACATAATAATATTAAACGTAAATTTTGGAACTATAAGTAGATTTTAGAACTAAGTAGATTTTGGAACTATGAGGACGAAAAACACTGTCAGAGTGAACTTTATCTTTTGAAGATAAAGAACGAATGCATGAATGAATGAATGAATAAATGAAGACGAGAAAGTGCTGAGTCACCCTTAAAAATGACATGGTTTTTGTCATTTCCCTGCGTTTGTCCCCCCCACTGAGACATGGCTGCTGAGATTCGTCTTCAGTGACTCACCGTCAATGTTGAGCATCATCTTCCACATGGCAGGACGCACAGACTGATGGAAGCCAAACCACACCTCCCTGCCTCCACCCAGCGGGTGGTAGTATCCTTCAGGTGGGGAGAAAAACGAACGACCCACTGGAGTGTACCTGAGGAGGAGGAGGAGGAGGAGATGAAAGTGCTGAAGGTGCAGAATGACTTCATCTCCAGTAAAGCTCATGTCTCATGGTTTAGAGGAAGTCATCTCTTAGTAATCAAAAAAAAAAGAAAAAAGAAAGAAAACCTGCAGTATGAGACCCAGGAACGGCGGAATATAAAAGGGATATTTCAGATTTTTTCTCAAGTATGGTTTTACTAAACACTGACTCTGAGTCAGTGCTGACTTCAGCGTTTGCAGTGCTGGGAACAGACATCCCACTCTCTGTGGAAAACATGGCTGCCAGCTGTGAGACAAGAGGCTCATACTAACATTTACGATGTCTTTAAGAACATGTTCACGTATTTATCTCCACTGTTAGACAGACTTTTCACTCTCCCACACCAAACCCCATACAGAAAATCAGTGATTTTAGCTGGGGGACACAGGAGCTGCTGGTCCTCTGCTGCCTCGTGTGGTCACTTTGTGTCAAGTAAATCTGAATGAAGAATTTTAAATGACGAATTTTACTAAATAAAACATTTGAACTTAGTGACGGAGGCAGCAGTGGATCAACAACTCCTGTGTGCTGTGATGTTAAAATCACTGATTTCCTCTATGGGGTTTGGTGTGGGAGAGTGAGTGGTTTACAAACTTCAGTTTCCTGTTGGAAAATCTGTCTAACAGTGAGATAAAGACGTGACCACTTCAACTGACATAGATTTGATGAGGTGAGTTTTTTGTTAAGTGGTTAAAATCAGTTTTTCTTTCACAGATTAAGACACTGATACTCTAACTAAAGGTTATATTGTGATATTGTGGTTTACCTCATAGAGGCCAAGTGACGCATGGCCACATCCAGAGCTTGGACTGAGTCGAGGGGAACCTGCAGACGGCCACTGACCAGAGTCTCCTGCAGCAGGCGCCATGACACCTTGGCCAGCCAACGGATGGACACCTTGAAGATTCTGTCCTTACCCTCGCCGGGGATGGTCACCTCAAAATCCACCTAGAGCCAAAGACGACGAGTCATAAGTACATCCTGAAGTCTTTTTAACTGATCTACAGTTGGACATTGTTGTCTTTGATTCTTGTGTCGGACGTCGCGCTCATGAATCTTCAGTGACGACACTCTCTGACCAATCAGTGACCGTCAGTCTGTTGACGTCGCAATAAAACGCCGGGTACCAGGTTCTATCACTGATGGAGACGAAAAGAGTTGAGTCGTGCCGGGACCGCGTCGACGTAGACACAATGTTCACACGCACCCAGCGCTGCTCAGCGGTGAAGTGATGAAGTTCTGAGGTGTGAGCACAGATCGCCGTACCAAACACTCGTCTAAACGCAGATCATTCTTGTGTCAGAATGCAAACGTAGTCTCACAGCGAACACTTACCCGTTCACTGCCGATGGGCAGCGCTAGCACCGTGTAGATGTTCTTCTTGCCGTCGTACACCGGCTTCCTGTCTCCAAACAGCTGGGGCTTGAAGTGTTGCACCATGTACTCCACCACCTCCCTGCACACACAACAACACAATAGACCGTCAATGAAAGCCATGGCCTGATCGACTTATTGATCGAGCAGATCCAGCTGCTGGGTGCAAAAGTATTCATGGTCGGGGCATTTTCAATGTGGTGCCTTGGCCTTCACTAAAGTGAGGGGGGATGAGCAGTCAAAGTGAAAAAGGGGGAAAGGTCAAAGGTCTTGACCTTCGCATGCCTTCGTGAATCCTTTGTCTCGAACATGAAAGATGAAGAAAAAGCCGAACTGAAAAGCTCTGAATGTTGGAGGCAGCGCAACAAAGTTGATCGCATTTTTCTCGAGGACTGAAGGTTTTCCTGACGTCAGCGTTAAACTCTGTTTCATTACAAATAAGAGGATTAGTGATGAGGTAGTGAGGTTCCTGTTCACAACTGAGTTAAACTCTAGGAAAACCACTGCTGTTTCTACATTTGGTCAAAAACACATTGTTAGACAAGGAGACGTCACTAAGTTCTGGTTCCAGGCCAAAATAAATCATGAACCAATCTCATAAATGAATGTTTTTTTATTTATTTATATGTTTATTTCGGTCATGTCAGTTAGATCACTCATCATCACACATCATCTTAGTGTAGTCCACACTGTAAATGTGCATCCTGCTGCTCTACTTTTATATTAGTCACTGTCACATTATTCCTCCATCTAATAATCTAATTATTTAGCCAATAATTTAGTTCTAAATATCACAAACGGTCTATGAGTGACAGTAACGAGACGCACGCATGACCAATCCTGTGTGAGGCGACACGACCGTCACAGAAGGGTTAAAAAGGCAGAAACACCACGACGACAGTGGCGTTGTTTTACCTGTTGACTCGCCGCGGGCACTTGTCAGGTTTGATGTCCACCTCATAGTGGTACACGTCCATCTTTGGGATCTCCACCTCAAAGTAGTTGGCCAGCAGCTTGATGGGTTTGCCCACGGTGCCCATTCCTGGCCGGCGCGGGGCTTGGAACACCTGCTGCAGCGGTGGAGGGAAGACCCCCATGGGCACTGGGCACACGGACGGATGGACGGACGCGGGGACAGGTGAGGGGGACGACATTGACCAGGAGGTTCGGAGGAAATAAGGACAGTGGGTCGAAGAGTGTGACGGGGGAAAGAACGTGTTAAAGCAGAGGTGGTGATCATCAGAGACAAGGGAAGTGGAGACATGGTCCAGGAAGACATGACAGAGAGACGGAAGGACAGGAGGAAAAAGTGTTAGAGAGGATAAGAGGCGATGGAGGAAAGAAGCAGGTTAGGTCAAATGAGGACAGACAGGGGACGGAGACAAAAGAGAACAGAAGAAAACGTCATTTACAAACTTCCAACACAATGGTAGTAACTATGTTCACACAGTGAAAACATGGCGGACAGCAGGGACACTTCACCAAAGACTCAACTAATAAAATCTGTGTGAATTTAAGTCTACGATGTCTTTTGTTAGTAAACCACTCACTCTCCCACACCACACCTCATAGAGTGATTTTAGCTGCGGGGACACAGGAGCTGCTGGTCCTCTGCTGCCTCATGTGGTCACTTTGTGTCACTGAGGTCAATCTGAACACAGAATTTCAAATGCTGAAGTGACAAAATAACTTAGTGATGGAGGCAGCAGTGGATCAACAACTCCTGTGATGTTAAAATCACTGATTTTCTCTATGGACTTTGGTGAGGGAGAGTGAGTGGACTAAAACTGATTGACTGAGTGACTAAAATTAGCTTTGTTTCACTTTTCTCCCTTTTTTTTAATAATTTCTTAAATTTTTGCATGTTTTGTACATGTTTATTCATGTGTTTATTTTAGATAAAGTTCTAATTTACTTTCAATATCTTGTATTCATGTTCGCTGTATTCAATTCTACCTCAGGTGAAGTCCTACACATCTGCCTGTGTTGTTTATATCTAATTTGGTTTAGAGACAGTTTTAAAACCACTTTGTGTCCAATTCCAGGATCACACCCTTGACTATAAACCAATAAGATTCAGTATTTTTGGATGGACATGATGATCAAGCCTATGTTCTCTTATGTTACGTTTTGTTCTTACTCACGTTAAGTTCTGTTCTTACTCACGTTAAGTTCTTACTTATGTTACTTTCTATTCTTATGTTACGTTCTCTTCTTACGAACTGTTTTTAAGTTCTGTTCTTACATTAAGTTCTGTTCTTACTTATGTTACACTCTCTTCTTATGTTACATTCTGTTCTTACTTATGTTACGTTCTGTTCTTACGTTCTTACTTATGCTCTTAAGTTACATTCTGTTTTTAAGTTCTGTTCTTACTTATGTTACGTTCTCTTCTTACTTATGTTACGTTCTGTTCTTACTCATGCTACATTCTGTATAAATTAACTTTAATTAGTTATTTAAATATTAAATCCTAAAACTTTCTGACTTTCTCTGGACCGTGATATCGTTTCAGCTCCTCCCTACAAACTGGTTACATTGCCGTTGTCGTTTGTTTGTTTTTAAATATCAACGTCTTTAAGAACAAGTGTGAGCCAGTCGGGACAGGAGGTGTAGTACAGAGGCGGGGGGTCCAGGTCTGAGTCTGTAGCTGTGACTTCAGTGTGTGAGGGGCCCAGTGCCTTAACCTCTGGGTCCCCAGAGAACAGCCCTCCTCCAGCACAACAAAGACCCCAGCTGCCCTGTTCCTCTGTCTCACACACACAGACACACACACACGGCTGTATGATGGAGGGAGCGCCCTCTCCACGGCGAACACACACTGATGCACACAAACACAGGGGGCCCCCCTCTGCATTCCCAGCCTCACCATGGAGACACCACGGCAACACGTTATTGTCATGGATATCGAGGGACCTGTGTGTGTGTGTGTGTGTGTGTGTGTGTGTGTGAGTGTGTGAGGGGGCTGCTGATGGTCACTGCTCTGAAGAGACCTTGGACTTTTTGGTCTCACACCAATGCTGCAGTGGAAATCATCCAACACAAACTAAACTAAATTAACTACTGAATCACATTACACTGCAACTAATTAGTATTTTCATCATAAATTAATCTGCCGATTATTTTCTCCATTAATCGAGTCATCGTTTGGTTCAGAAATATGTGAAATATGAAAAAATATGAAAATGTATATATACATATGTATACATATGTATATAAATATATACACACTTTAGAATCGTTTAAGAACCAGAATCGTTGCCTTCAGAATCGTAGCGACCTAAAGATTTTCTCTCTCTCTCTCTCTCGCTCACACACACACACACAGGAAAACAATGACACACACACACACACACACACACTTCACCCGCGTGCCAGTGAAGGCAGATGGTGAGAAGTGGAGCCAGCGCTCTCACACTCTCACACTTCCCCAGACAATAGCCCGTCTTTCTCAGGCGCTTCAGACTTTGGTGCTGCTTCACAACACCAACCATTACAATTACGCTCAATATTTACCGTCTTTACCATGACTCAGCGTGTTATAAACGGCAGACACGCGGGTGACGTCAGCGTCTTCTCTGGTGGCTCACAGGAGCCACATTTAGGTCCAAGTGGCTGATTTTTTACACCTAAAAGTTCCTCTTTTGCATCAAAATCCTTATTATTTTTGACTTCTGAGGGTTGAAGGAGGTGGAACTTGGGAAAAGTGCAAGAGAAGGTTGACATTTACGCAAAGATCTCGTCCCTCGTCATGTTCTTGACCTGCTCTATATCAGTTGTTTTGGCCAAACGAGAGTTGGCTCTTGACATAATTGGCTGTTGACCACGAGCTAAACACGGCAATCAGAGCAATTTCTCTGTGAAAGAAGAGAACACTGAATCTCCACACTTCAAACAACAAAAGCAGACGTTTGAGATCAGGGGGCCCCAGCAGCACTAACCCCCCCCACCCACACACACACACACAAGCCTGGTACTCAACTGATTTTATGAAGTTATTCAAGGACCATTCAGTCTTCTGTATAAAGTTATGACCGAGGTTATTACAGTTGACGAAAAACCAACAAAATAACAAGAAAATTAGAATTGAAAAAACATTTTCATAAAAAAAAAACCACAATAACCAACTGAAACTGAATTGTGCGTTTACAAAACTTACAAAAAAACTAAATAAAAATATGCAAACCTGATCTTAAAACTAACTAATTTTAAAAAGAAACTTAAACTAATGAAAGATCCAAACTATTCTAACGTTCATTCATGACTTCTAAACGTTCCAGGCAGAAGTGGCGGCTGTTTTATGAAAGTCAAGGTGCAGGATTTTCCATCATCATCATCATCAGATGGACTTCAGAACTGAGCACAAAGTGTCCACACCTCAGTCACGTCGTCCAAATAAAAAAACATCATCATCATTCCTGCAACTGATAAGAGCTTGCTGTAAAATATGTCGAGGAGGAGAAAACACGAGCCACATGTTTCTCATTGTTTTCTCCAAGTGTAAAACAATACAAACGCATGGAAGCACAATTATTCCATAAAAAGACTCACACAGTTGTCATCGTAATGAAAAACACTCAGAGTTACTCTCTAACAGAGTTACTCTCTCACAGTCACTCTCTCTCACTGAGCTGAACTATACAATAAACAAATAACTGTTCTGATAAAAGTTATTATTTTGACTCATACTGAGGTAGCAAGTCACAACTTAATATCTAAAATTGTTAAAATATTAAGTCACTATGTTGAGATATCAAGTCATCGTGTTGAGATACGAAGTCAACATTAATACAATAATAGACACGGTGACATTACTTTTAGATAACCATAAGAGTCATTATGTTGCGCTAGTAAATCACTACTTGATATCTTAGTGACACACTAAACCAAATTCTTTTCCCTTGTCCCTTGATTTCTTTTTTCCCATTATTCTTTCTCATTTTAACACTAGTCTTTGGCCGGCTCGCAAGCCTAAACAAGTGTGTGCAGTGTGCCTGTTGTTTTGTTTCCGGTCTAGCTAGATCCGGTGTGCTGGTGTAGTTTTTCTAACTTTACTAGTTGTTGCAACAGCATGTGAAAAAACGACAAAGTTTGCCAGGCCAAAAAAATACAAATACAAAACTTGGCGCCGTTAAAATGGGTCAGATACTAAGTCATTATGTTCAGATACTAAGTCATTGTGTTCAGATACTAAGTCATTATGAAAACAGTAAGCTAACTTGTCTTTGTTATGTTGCTCTGTCCGTTTTGAGAACATGATCATATCAGAATTGGCATATTTCAATGTTTTAGTCTAAAAATCATTGATTAGTTTTATAACTACAGGCACACTCGCCCGCAACAATGGCAGCGATCTATTTGTGTTTCAGCTGCGAAGCTGAGCTCCTATGTTCAGTCTCGCTCTGTGCGAGGACATGCACATTGACAAATAATCGAAATATTCCTCAACAGCTGATATCGTGCCGATATCAATGTAGTATAGTATAGTATATAGTATATTTTGGGAAATCATGCGCAGATACATGTGAGCACAAAACGTGAGCCGTCAGCCCCCCCACCCGAATAGCTGATTTTGGTTGATTACAGCCCTATATTTGACCAAGAATTTCTTTGGGTGATTACAGCCCTATTCTGTTGTGATATTAAGTCTTTATGGATCTTTTTGAGACTTATTGACAGACAAATCAAGATTTTTGCTTGACAGCAGTAGATGGCTTTTGTGAGTGCTTTTAATCGCAACGCATTATATTCGAATTTTACCTATTTTTGAAACCAACGGAGTCGCCCCCTAAAGGCTGGACAATATATTGTAACTTCCAGTTTGGCTTCAGAGAAGAAACTTGGAAAACTAAGTCCATATTCTATAAACTATCCAAGGAATAAACTCACAATATTTACTTAACAGCAGTAGACGCAAACACATGGGAATATTTCTTCTATATATTTCTATTTTCAAAAATTCAGTTCAAATTTGTGATAATCTTGATTGAAAATCTGTCTTTTTTTCAGTGCTTTTAATTGCAATGCTTGACATCATATATTCAAATTGGCTGTCTTTTACAATGAGCAGTGTCACCCCCTGATGGCTATTCAATATATTACAACTTCCAGGTTGGCTTCTTTTTCTTTCTTTTTACATGTGATCGATGGAGTTAACTCGCGATTTCTGCGACACATGTATTCTGTTAAACAAAATTTAAAAAAGAATTTGCTAAAAGTTTTGACGTAAGTGCTTTTCATCCCAATGCAAGATATCGTATATGAAATCTAATAAAATTAACTTATTATAACAACTAGCAACTCAGATCGATTTATTACTAATTTTTTTACAAAATTTTTGAAAATTCTGTTAAAAATTGTATATTTTAAGTACTAATCAGACTTTAACATTTAATGTGATTATTTCTATATTACAACTTCCAGGTGGGCTTCTTGCACGCAAACACAAGTACACATTTTTCAAATTCATATAAAATGTGTTATACAGTTTAAGTGTAAACTATTAGACTACTACTTATTAGACTTCTGTAAGTGTTTTTGTATCCCAATGCAATATATCGTAAATTAAATAATACAATTTTAACTAATTTTACTACTTTATTTTTTTTTACAATTTTTTTGAAAGATCTGTTAAAATGTACATTTAACGTAGTAATCACATTTAATTGTGAGTATTTTAATCACGATGCTCCATGATATCATGTAGTATGTGTATGTCTGCGATAATATTGCATATTGTCCCATCCCTATCAGCTGCAGTGTATCTGCGGGAGTAATTAGTATGGTTCTCGGGCTGAAAACATGTTCAAATCACTCAAGTAAAAGAAAAAATTGAAATAAATAGACGTACCAGCGCCAGACGGTCCCGGCTCCATCCCATTCACTTAGCCGCGTGGGTACAAGCTTGCTAGTCCGGGCTGCTGTGGCCGAGGTACCGGCCCCTTCAGGCTGGAAGTGTCTCAGACTTCCAGCCGCCGCCTCTCGGTGTTCCCCCGCCCCTCTGCCCCTACCAGAACCCCCAGAGCCGCAGAGGAGCCGAGGCTAACGGCAATAGCTCCAGTCGTGTGCCCGCTGAGCCTGGAACCAGTAACGGCGGAGCTGCAGGAAGATAACGGCTTTCTCCTCCACGGGGCAGCGCGCTCCCTCCCGCGGCCGTGATTTAGCCGACTATCGGCGGCGCAGTGGTTTCAAGTCGTCGGTGTGTTGGGCTCCGCTGCTCCGCTGCTGCTCCGCTGCTACTCCGCCGTTCAAACGGAATCCTTCTTCTTCGGATTCTTCTTCTTCTTCGGATTCTTCTTCTTCAGCGGAACAAAAAAAAGACGACCCCCTCCCTCCGAATCTGAAACTTCTTCTTTGATCGAAATAAAAACAGTGCGATGAAACTGTCAATGAGCTCGCTGCTACACCCCAGTGGCCGAGGCAAGAACTGCGATGCAGATGTTACTAAATAAATGTATTGTAAACAAACACAGTTAGAGTAAGCAATTTTACTTTTTAATACTCATTAATACACCAATTTTATTCATTAACTACACATATAAATACACTTATATAATGTACAATAAATAAAAACAAGAGGTAGAAATACAGAAGCAAAAGGTAGAGATTAGACGTTGACTGACGTTATATTTATATTATATTTTGCCGATTTCCCCCTCCATTTGATAAAATATAACAGTTATAATGTATAAACTAAATATTAAACACATGAAACAGGACACCAAAAAACTGAAAACTTTTTAATCAATAAATGAATGTCGCAATTTGCAAAAAAACACAAGTCTAGGTATAGAGGCTAGGCCAGGCCGAGGGGCACAGCTTTTTTTTTAAACCATAGCAATGACATAATCAAAAGTAGTATCAAAAATCATTTTCTGATATAAATATCTATTTCAGTTTAAGAAGAACATATTTTTTTGTAAATGAGGAGTTAGGATTGGTCCATGGTGGCTGAGTGGTACAGCGAGTTGTCTTTCCACTGAAAGGTTGTGGGTTCAATTCTTGGCTCTGCTCATCTATGTGTCTTTGAGCAAAGAAACTTATGCCCATGTTGTAGCGTGTGAATGTGTATGAATGAATGTGTGAATTGGTGAAAACTGTAGTGTAAAGCAGCTCAACAAGACTAGAAAAGCTCTATATAAATACAGACCACAAAATCAAACCTTTCTTCTTCTTCTTCTTCCGATTTTATTTGGTAGCGACGAGTAACAAGACTCAGATTTATCAGCCCATGTTTGCAATAGTACCCCAACACACTGCATGTACCGATCACTCTCCCACTCCAAAGTCCATAGAGAAAATCAGTGATCTAAGCTCGTGGGGACACAGGAGCTTCTGGTCTACGGCTGCCTCCATCACTGAGTTCAGATGTCTGATTTAGTCAATTCGGCTTTTGAACTCAGTGATGGAGGCAGCAGTGGATCAACAACTCCTGTGTGGGAGAGTGAGTGGTTTACAAACTTCCATTTCCTGTTGAAAAATCTGTCTAAGAGTGAGATAAAGATGTGAACATGTTGTGAAGATATCATGGCTTATCATAGTGACTTTAAGTTCATGTAAAGTGCTATATAAATGTACTATTATGATATCTAATATTAACTCATGTACACATTGTTCAGTCTCAAATCTATTCAGAGTGAAGCATCTTCACAAGCAAAACGATCTTTGCTATATTTGTAAAACACCGACATATACACGCAGAGCATTTTTTTTTAAAAAAAAGCAAAAAAGAAATTATTCATTTGTTTTGCTTCCCATCTGCAGTACCACCATCGCCCACGAGGGCGCAGCAACCGGCAGAACCCACTACCATCTCTCCCAGGAAGTCGTCATCGTGCGGGGGGACGTCACGTGACGATCGGTGCGGAAGACGTCGTCATCGTCAAAGCTGTGAGTTGGAAGGTTCGTGGAATTAAAAAACGATAAATGACAAAGTGCGTGGACATAATCGCCAGGAAAGAGCGCGTGCGTCAGCGGCGTAAATTCACGCGCTATTTTCCGTTCACACTCGATGTTTGTGCTGACCTGGGTTTCATTTTTTAAAGCTGTTCGAGTTGCTTACATGTGTTTTTGTGAATGAACGGAGATTTGATCTGTCAGTGGCTGCACCTCATCGTATTATCGTCATCATTGTTTGAATGACACGGTTAGACGATATTCCGATTATTTTCCTGTATAAGATTTAAAAAAGAAATTATTAGTGATTATTATTGTATTTTTTTTCCCCCACAGATCGTGAAAATGTCGTGGATAAAAGAAGGTGAATTAAACCTCATTGAGAAAATTTCAGCCAATGTCTTAAAGGTGAGTAAAGGTTTTATTATTATTAACCTGTTAATAGTTTTACTGGTTAATCCATTGGTGGTTTTAATCCAGAAAATGTCAATTGTTTTGTTCCAATCCTCTAAAATCAGAGGTGTCAAACTCTTGGGGCGCAGGCCACATGCGGCCCTCCCTTTTGTTTACATGGGGGCCACCACTTAAAGGTGCAGTTACGATTTTAACCCTTTAACAGCGAGCGTACCACAGACGACATGTTTGTGCAAGCACATTCTGTATCACCGTAAATATGCAATGGTTTGTGCCATAGGAAAATTCCAACGGCGACTCAGCGTCTTTGTCACTAGAAAGGGAAAAAGTTTGACGAACGCCTGGACATAGTTTCCATTTTTTGGCCCTGATTTTGGACATTGAGACAAAAACTTAAAACAGTGTTATTTTAAATATGTTTTATACTGGTCACATTTCAAATTTAACACAAAATCTGTTGTTCCAAATATAACTTTTTGGTTTCTTTCATTTTGAATTGTTAACAAACAATTTTAACATGCAGTAAACTGTAAATAACTGCCAGCGTTTGAAAGTTATTCTGTTAAAATGGGAAAAAGCACTTAGTCACAGGACGTATTCGGGCCCTTTTATGGTTAAAATAACCAGGAAAAGTCAGTCATTTTGAGGCTTGGGTGTTAAAGGGTTAAATGATGAAAACCTCTATGAGGTTTGGTGTGGGAGAGTGAGTGGTTTACAAACTTCACTTTCCTGTTAACAGTGAGTCTGTCTAACAGTGAGATAAAGACGTAAACATGTTCTTAATATATCGTAGACTTGAACTGACGTAGATTTTGTGAAGTCTGTGTCTCAGGCTGCTGATTGGTGCAGGATTAGGAGGAACATCACACTTGAATGTTTTATCTTGACCATACAAGCGTTGCTAATAAACATCTGATCTGTGCTACACATCCAGGCTGGACCCATGCCCAAACACGTGGCCTTCATCATGGACGGTAACCGCCGCTTTGCACGTAGAAACAACATTGAGCGGCAGGAAGGTCACACGCAGGGTTTCAACAAGCTGGCCGAGGTGAGGCTGCGTCTTCAAACACAAACACATGTCGTCCGGGCTTGGTAAATGATTATTCTGTGTTTTGTGTCTTGGTCCTCAGACACTACGCTGGTGTAAGCATCTCAGCATCCCTGAGGTGACGGTGTACGCCTTCAGCATCGAGAACTTTAAGCGAACCAAAGACGAGGTGGACGGGCTGATGGAGCTGGCCAGGCAGAAGTTTGAGAGGCTGCTGGAGGAGCGGTGAGTTTCACACCAGCAACCATTCACCTTGCTGCTCCCTGTGGGACATTTTAGTCACAATTCACATGATTTGCAGCTTCTTCTTTTTTTCCCCCCGTTGTGGTTGTCAGAGCTGACTGTTCCGAGAACCAGCTTCTGTAAAAAAATGGCATGAAAAAACTGATTTTAGCCACTTGAAGAGAAGCTCACTTAATAAAATCTACGTCAGTTTAAGTCTACAATGTCTGTAAGAACATGTTCACATCTTTATCTCACTGTTAGACTTCAGTGATTTTAGCTCACAGGGACACAGGAGCTACTGGTCCTCTGCTGCCTCGTGTGGTCACTGATGTGTCACTGATTTAAATCTGAACAAAGGATTTCAGAGACTGAATTGACTAAATAAGACATTTGAACTGAGTGATGGAGGCAGCAGTGGATCAATAACTCCTGTGTGTGTGCTTCTCTATGGGGTTTGGTGTGGGAGAGTGAGTGGTACATGCATGTGTGTTAGGGTACCGTCGCAGACATGGGCCAATAAATCTGAGTGAGTTTGAGCAGTTGAGGCTTCTTCTTCTCTCTGTTATTTTCTCTGAATAATCTGTACACTCGTCTCTGCCTCTTCTGCAGAGATAATCTGGAGAAGCACGGTGTGTGTATCCGGGTGCTGGGTGACCTAAATATGCTGCCGCATGACCTTCAGCAGCTGATTGCCAAAGCTGTGATCACAACCAAGTCTCACAATAAGTAGGTTTGTCCTCACATTCAGATTCTGACATTAATCTGTGTGTGTGTTACGGCCTCTGAGCTGTGAGCGCCCCCTGCTGCTGAGAACCAGCCTGAAAAGGGATAATTCCTCTCACTGAAAACACATTATTTTAAACGATGATATTAAAAGATTTCCTTGTTTTGCAGGTGTTTCCTGAACGTGTGCTTCGCCTACACGTCGAGGTATGAAATCACAAACGCGGTGAGGGAAATGGCGTGGGGCGTGGAACAAGGCTTGATCAAATCCAGGTAAACCATAATGATTTTAAAAACTGGTCAGAGGCTGACTGTACGGAGATGAGAGAAATCCAGAGACTTGAGTGATTTTTGGTTTTCTGTGGTGCTTCAGCGACGTGTCAGAGCCGCTGCTCAGCGAGTGTCTGTACAGCAACAACTCTCCTAATCCTGATCTCCTCATCCGCACGTCTGGAGAGGTGCGACTCAGCGACTTTCTACTCTGGCAGGTGAGAGGATGAGAACGACATGTGTGATGTGACGATGTGTGACTGGAAAGATGTCAATCAAACCTCGCAAGGGAAAAAAAAAAGCTGATTTCAGCTCCTTAACAAAAGCCTCAGTTAAAATCTACGATATCTTAAAAACATGGAAACTGAAGTTTGTAAACCACTCACTCTCCCACACCAAACCCCATAGAGAAAATCAGTGATTTTAACTCACAGGGACACAGTTGTTGGTCTACTGCTGCCTCGTGTGGTCACATTGTGTCATTTAAGTCAATCTGAACAAAGGTTTTCAAAAGCCAAAATAAGACATGGAGGCAGCAGTGGATCAACAACTCCTGTGTGCTGTGATGTTAAAATCATTGATTTTCTCTGAGGTTTGGTGTGGGAGAGTGAGTGGTTGAGTGAGTGAGTGGTTAACAAACTTTCAGTTTCCATGTTCTTAAGACATCTCAGACTTAAACTGATGTAGATTTTATGAGGCGAGTCTTTTATTAAGTAGCTAAAATCAGGGTTGTTTTTCCCCCTTGTCCTCGTCTTCAATCTAGTTTTCTAGTTTTCAAGTGTTTGTCTTTGGCTGCGTAAAATAAACCTGAACTATGCCTTTAAGTATCTACCTCTAAACATTTTCATTTTTCTGTAATGTAGCAAATGTTTGTCAGTAATGATGTTTATTAGATCATTAATAAAGGTTTATCTTCACTAATATCAGCCAAACAAAAAAAATTCTAGCGAAGCATCATCCAGGACATTCAGACAGACAGACAGACAGACAGACCCTTTTAACCCAATGAATTGCAAAGACTACTCAGCTTTACCTTTGAGACTTGGATTATTGATTGACATTTGTCTTCTGTCCGTCAGACATCCCACTCCTGCCTGGTGTTTCAGTCGGTGCTGTGGCCCGAGTATTCCTTCTGGAATCTGTGTGAAGCCGTTCTTCAGTATCAACTCAGTCATAAATCTATTCAGGTAAAGACTGTTGTTTTTTTACGACATGGTTATCTGTGTCATGCACTCAGCGGGAGGACGTTCACAACAAGAAATTAGGGCCCGAGCCACGATTGGCAGGGGCTGAAACGGCCTATTGTTAATCCTTCAGATTATTATTCTATCTGTGGCTTTGCGGTCATTTTTGAGGAGGTTAACGTGCATAAAAACTTGAAACTTTGCATGGAGGTCAGGTCTGGCAACCCTCTGCATTGCTCAAGGGCTCTCTAGTGCCCCCTAAGGTGAAAACAGCAAACTGAAGTTTGTAAACCACTCACTGTCCCACACCACATCCCATAGAGAAAATCAGTGATTTTAGCTCGTTGGGACGCAGGAGCTGCTGCCTCGTGTGGTCACTTTGTGTCACTGAGGTCAATCTGAACAAAGGATTTTAAAAGCCTAATTAATAAAATAAGACATTTGAACTCAGTGATGGAGGCAGCAATGGATCAACAACTCCTGTGTGCTGTGATGCTAAAATCAATGATTTTCTCTATGGACTTTGGTGTGGGAGAGTGAGTGGTTTACAAGCTCCAGTTTCCTGTTGGAAAAGTCTAACAGTGAGATAAAGACGTGAACATGTTCTAAAGACATTGTAGACTGACTGATTTTATGAGGTGAGTCTTTTGTTAAGTGGCTAAAAACTGTTTTCCAATCATGTGACATATACTTCATGGTTGTTCATTAAACTAGGATTTAAGTGTGAATCTTATGAAGTGTGATTGTAATGTGTGTGTTTGTGTGTCTTTTGTTGTTTTTCTGTGTTGTAGAAAGCCCGAGATCTCCATCGAGAGCACCAGGCTTCACTGCAGTTGGAGGCGGACCGTGTCTGTGTCGCAGAACACCTGCAGCATCACGGGAACGGGAAACCTGCGGACGTGCAGAGGAGACAGGAGGCGCTGCAGCACTACACCACCTGCCGCCAAGAGCGAGTGCAGGATTTCCTTAAAGCATTAAAGCACAAGAGAGACTCTTACTTCACCGACCTGTGCAGTGACGGCGTCCAGGCTTAAGAGCTTAAGACGAGTGAGAACAACCTCACTCACTCGCTCACTCTCCTGACACAAGGGCTTCTGTGGAGAAGAGAGACGTGGACACTTCACTTTCTGCTGCCTATTTGTCAAATATCAAGATGGTGATTTTTTTTACCCCCATGGGGCTTTAGAAGAGTTGATATTTATGATTGTTGATTTAAAAAAAATTAAATCATGAGTCTAATTTGCAGAATCTACTGGTGGAGATGTAGGTAGGTAAATAAATAAATGTGTGAGCTGTGTGTCAAATGCATGCCGTTGACTGTAAAATTCATGACAGTTCATGACGGTCGTGTTTTGTAAGGAAATGTTATTAAACCTGTCGTGAACGAGTGAAAGAAATTATTTTAAAAACACTCATGCAGTCGAAAATAAAAGCACTTTCCTCCATTTTTGGAAGGCATTTAAGGTCCAGTGTTTAAATTTCAATATGAACACATGTTTGTGTCAGTGTATCATTGTTTAAAATGTACGTTTTCAATTAATCAATTACAAAATGACTTTTTGACACATCGATAAGCCATTTTTATGGTTGAAAGATGAAAAAACTTCTTAAATGTGAATATTATCTGGTTTATTTGCTTCATATAATGAACAAAAAAACCATTCAAATGTATTATTTTAGTTTGTGGACAAAATATGACATTTGAGAACGTCATCTTTTCCACAACAGGCAAACACAACATTTTCTGACCAAACTACTCAGATTAATGGTGAATACAATCATTATTTGCAGCCCTAATTTATTCATATTTCCAATGCATATAATATTAACAGAATTGCAGACTTAAAGTGACTTGGGTTAGGGTTAACCTAACCCAGCAAGTTGACTTTTTAATTTCAAAGTGCTAATAGATTGAAATGTAATCAGATCTGACTTTTTGGTTTTTACACAGATTTAGTCCAATTCTGTCTGTAATTCTTTACATTATTCTACTCACAGACAACATGGCTTAAAAACATAATTGTAATGGATTAAAAAAAAATTATAATTGAGAAAAATGGAACAAATTCAGCAAATACACTAAATAGTTTCTGTAAAATACACAATTTAATATCATTGCTATTCTAATATTTTGATTCTGATCCATTGGTACCTTTTATTGCCATGTTTTACTATGATACTCCTTGTTAAGATATTACACTGTATTATTGCAATATTATTGTTGTACGATATGATTAGTTACGAATTACAATTTCTTTAATTGCAGTTGATATTCTAATGTTCCACTTTTATATTTGTGTTTATTTCTGTTCACTGTTTAATAAACATTACAGAATGCTGTATGTTAAACTGCTGATAAACATGATTTTGACTTTAATTATTATTATTTCACAGCTTTAAAAACAATGGAAACATTTAGATTTGTGATCGATTACAATTGATCGATCAGATTGATCAGTTAGTTGAGGATTTCCCCCTCGTAGATAACAGACTATATTGTATTTAAACGTAAACGTTATTGTCCATTATTTGTTTACTATCTCACGGTTGTTCGTCTTGCCCGGACCAATATGGCGACGACGTTGACGTATCGCTACAAAGAGCCGGAGCGGCTCGTGCGGCGGAGTCCGCGCCTGTCTTTAAATACAATAAAAATAATGCATGTGTTTTTTGGAGGGAAATTAACTCAGTCTTTTAAAAACATTTGACACAGCGCCGCCTTGCGAAAGTGATCGGTATTTTTCATGTTTTTCTTTTTTGTTCGTCGTATTTTCTCCCTCCCTCCGTCTCCATCATGGCCGCCGGTCTCCTGCCTCTTTAACAATTGGGCGGTCCTGGAAACACGTGACGTGTCTCCGTCCAATCACAGCCTCCCAAATAGAAAACTGGTTCAAACCGGTCGCGTTCCTCTGTTTCAGTTTGGGTTTAAGCTACAAAACACTCGTTTGCATTAAACATTCGCCATTTTACAACAGCAGCGATCGTATTCCCGTTGTCGTGAGCCAGGAAATACACCCCCTTTTTTGCGCGGTATATTTTTTTGTCAACCTTTCGGTCCATTTTTTGCCAGAAACATGGTCAAATCCAAGGTAAGAATTTTACTTTACTTAATTTAGTGATTTTTTCCCCGTCGTTTAAAGGCGTTCGGCTGTTGTTGTCGTAGTTAACTCGGGGTTTACGTTTGACATTTTTCCTGCATCAGAGGGGACGTCATCATTTTCAGCAATGGCGGTCAGGCAGAGGAGAGACAGACGTTCGTCGTTCGCTCGCTCGTTCGGGGAGAAAATGAACGCAGTTTTTGTGGATGTCGCGATAAAAAAGAATCAACACTAAACCGTCAAAAAAATGAGGAAACACATTTTTTGTTTCTGAGCGTACACATGTGGCGTAAGTGTCGTGTCCTACGTGAACGCTCGCGCCACTAAGTGCAGCTGCTGCTGCTGTGACACCGTTAGTTTTTAATGGAGGGAAACATCTTTGACACTTGACGCCACGAACCACTAAACTTTACACGCAAACAAATCCACACAGCACGTCAATTAAGTCACTGTTAACGATTAAGTCGAATAACGAAGCGTTTAGTTAGAACTTCGAGTGCAAAAAAAACCCAAAACACCCCAAAATAGAGGGAAAAGGAGGGGGAGGGGAGCTCTGTTTTTTTCCTCGTGGATCGTTTAGATTAAGACAAATCTGCACTTTTCCCTCCGAAAAGTGTTTAAATATTTGTCATATGTTGATTAAATACTGTATTTTTTAACACATGTCAAACTTTCGATAATCGCACATTTTTTTCATCGTTGTGAAATATTTGTATGTCATAAATATATTTTATAAATGTGCGGCGTGTCGTTAGTAAAGTCTGTTATTCAGTAGCTCGACAGTATTATTCAAATATTAAAAACAAAACAGGGGAAAATAGAATAAAAACCTCAAATCTGGTGTCATTTAATTACGTGTTGTTTTTTATGTGTTTGTTTGCGTGTATTTCTTCATATGATGCACACGCAGCGTCAGATTAAGTAGAGCCCGTAATCTTATCAGTTTTCCAACAGCTGTCTGTCTGACTGTCTGTCCGCGCGCACTGATACAAAACAAAGAAAGCTGTCAGGGCGCCAAGGCGACGTCACGAGCCCACGGCGACGCCCACTTTTGAATTCAAATATGCGCGGGATGTTTTTTTTTTATTTTTCTCTGTTTTGATAATCGCGGTTATAAATGTATGGTAAATAATAATTAAAACAATTTGTTTAGATTTTTCAGCTTGTTCTAATTTGTCTTGTGAAGCTTTTCAAATAATCGGCTGATTAAAGTCGCGCTGAAAATGTATTTTTTTAATGTTTACAAGCGTTATTTAAGCAATGAGTTTGATGGTTTTCTTTTTATTTGAAAATAAAAAATATGTCAAATGAAAGCGGTAGTGAATGAAAAACAGCAGTGATGGTACCTGTAATAAGTTGTTATTAGGGTGTGAGTGAGTCGGAAATGCCGCCTGAATGTTTTTAATAACCTTATTTAAGGGCCTTGACTTCACTTTAAATGTCACCTAAGAAAACTAGGAAAATTAGGATATTAATTCTTCATCTTCCCCTTACATTTTCACAAGATATGCATGTTTTCCTAAAGCCTACATTTATAAAAACAAACAAATAAGAATACTGACAGTACACACATTTAAAAAAACATGTGAATTATTTTTGTTGTATTCTAATTGTTTCTCATTCTTTTTCCCCCTTTATTGTCCTTTCAGCCAGCTGTGGCCCTAGAGGTATGTTCTTCAAAAATATAATCATTCATTCATAATCATGTTACCATTTCACTCATATTGAAATTTGTTATTGAGCATTGACTGTAACGTAGCCCACTAAGCCAGTCAGTCAGTAAAGGTTAAAGGTCAAATTTCTGTTTCTCTTCGTTTTATCTCCTCAGCAAAGAAGACATTCACCACGCCTGGCGTTGGTAAGATCATCACACAACGTACTAATAAATGCTAGTGTCAGCACTATTGTGCGAGCACCCCCTGGTGCCAGCAAGGCTAATAACATCTACGACAGTTTAAGTCTGGAATATCTTAATTTATTTCACTGTTAGACAGACTTTTCCAACAGGAAACTGAAGTTTGTAAACCACTCACTCAAAAAAAGATGTTAAAATCAGAGATTTTGGCAGCACACAGGAGTGGATGATCCACTGCTGCCTCCATCACTCAGTTCCAATGTCTTATTTTGTCACTTGGCGTTTGAAATTCAGATGTGTTCAGTGACACAAAGTGACCACATGAGGCAGCAGTAGGCCAGCAGCTCCAAGTTTCCTGTTGGAAAAGTCAGTCTCACATTGAGATAAAGACGTGAACGTGTTCTTAAGATATCGTAGACTTTTAAACTGACGTAGATTTTATTGACTGAGTTTTTTGTTGTCTGTTTTGTGTGTGTGTGTTTACTGTTGTAGTAAAATGTCAGTTTTCTTTTTGTGTAGCTAAAACCCAACCCTGCACCAGCGGAGACAAAGAAAAAAGCTCCAGCAAAGGTGAGACTGTGTGTGTGACCTGATGTTAATGAGCAAACAGATTTAAAAGCTTTCAATTAAACATAAACAGATGTATGTGAAGATAATTTGTCCTCTTGGACACATCAACGGCTTTTTTGCCACCACAAGGGGGCAAAAAGCCGTTGATGTGTTGCTGTACGCAGGCATCGCACAGTGAAATTGGGGCGCACTGTTCTCACGTGTATTCACTCGTGCATTCATTCAACAGAAGAGAAATAGAATATATAACTATAGACACACACAAAATGACTGTTACCTATGCAGAAAGCATAGTACTAGTAATAAGAGCAGAAAAAAGTCCTGTAAAAAATATTACAAATACTCTTTAAGTTCGCAGTAGCAGCAAAAAGCATTTTGCACTTGATGGTTGTATACACTCACACACACATTATATATGGGTGTGTGTGTGCATGGACACACATTATATGTGTGTGTGTGTGTGTGTATGTATATGTGTATGTATGTATGTATATATATATATATATATATACACACATACACACACACGCACATTTTTTTCCATGTATATTAACGTCATGAAGTTCTACTATTTTGATAAAGATGGAAAAAATGATTGTGCTTGTCATCGGATAATTTAAAAACTATGGCCTCTTTGTTTGTTTGTTGTTTTTCATTCTCTCTGTCTGATGTTTGTAGAAGGGACCCAAAGCGAGGAAGGTCAAACCAGCCGAGAATGGAAAGAAGGCTGAGGTTTGTTTCTGCACCAGAGATGAATTCTTCCTTTTTCTCATTTATTCTTACACACACACACACACACACACACGTGTGTGTATATATATTGCACAATGTTAGGAACATGACGTTTCCTTCTTTAAATTAAATCTGTTTAAATGACTGCACCTATTGATTAGACAACTATTTTAATTCATACGTTTAATCTGGTTCATAATCATCAAGACACAATTTTCTTTATAAAAACGAAGAAATCATTAAAACTAAATAATGTAGTTTGTGGGAAAAAAACAGTACATTTGAGAACATCACTTCGGCACTGATTTTATGAGGCAATGAGTTCGAGAAAATGACCAAATGAATCCATGGTGAAAATCATCTATAATTGCAAATTGAATCTGTCAGAAACATTGTAATTAATCATGAATTTATGCGAAAAACTATATCTCAATAAAAAATAAACATCTATATTAACTCAACAATCCAAAATAAATATTTCTATCAAGTATTTTGCCGCATTGTGACATTGTGATGTAGCACCACCAGGTGGCAGTGCTTCACCACATTTATTCTTTCCAGAAATATTTAATGATGTAAAAACAATGTAATAAATAAAAGTAAATGAGAGAAATTATGAATTATATAATAGATAAATATTCCTGTCGCCTCCACTTATAAATACAACATTTCTTCCTTAAATCACTACTGGTGCAACGATTATTTTTATCATAAATCTTTTCTGATTAATCAGTTATTTGGTTAAAAAATGTTGATCAGAGTTTTAACGATTTCTTTAAATATTTACATTTAAGAAGCAGGAAAAAAAAATCACACAAACTGGTTTAAATGATTAAATTTAACAAGGGTGCATTTCTACTGTAACACCTGTAAACGTTAATTGAATTAAAAAAGAAAGTCTTTAAACCAGTTTTGCATTAAACTATTAAAAACAAAAAGAACACTTGAACTAATTAGTGTATTGTCAAAATTATTTAGTCATTAATGAACAGTTATATCAGTGTTTAGATTTATTTAAAACACAACTGAATGATAGCAAATAACATCGGTAATGTTCTGTATGAATCACAGACATGACACGAATAATATCACGATTCTCTGCGACACGTGATGACATCTGTCTGAGTGAAGGAAAAGAGGTCATAGGTCATAAAGTCTCCCTCTTAATCAGCCACAAATTTAACCTCATTCATGTGAGCAGCGCCACCTTGAGGAGACATGAAGTAGTGACGCCCGGTGACTGTTCACTTCAGCGCAACTTTGTTCATTTGACTCAAGTTGATTAAGAATAAACAAAAAATAAGGATATTTGTGTATCCTGGCGTATCGCTTAGCATATCGCACAAGGGACGACAATGTATCGCCAAATTTACATTGTTATGTCATATTCGGTATTTAAAAGAAAATAATGTATAAACTTAACAATAAACATGAAAAACAAAAAATGCACTTCAGGATGGAAAAAATGAAAGTTTATCAAGTTTCTGAGAACAAAACAGTTCAGCAATGTAGATGATTCAAACAAAATGTAAACGCCTGTAATTGTGATGTTGTTTGTGTTTGTTTGTCTGCAGGAGCCAAAGGCTGAAGCCGCTGAATCCAAATGAACGTCAGCTCACGTTGTCACTCTGTCTACTTGGTGATTGTACAGTTTTAAATAAGTATTTTTTACCAAGTTTTATATTACAAATGTCATTTATAGGTTTGTTTTGGGCTTGCACTTGATGTAAACAAGACTTTGTGTCATATCCATTAAAAAAAAATGAATAAAAAGAATAAAAAATAATGATAACCGTCCATGTGTAGTAGACGTGGCAGTTTAGTTGGTCTAATCCTGTTTTTTATTTTATTTTTTAAACTGCTGAGTAATAGTCGTTTTGTTTTTTTCCAACAAGTCAAAAAAAACAACATAAATCTGAAGTACAACTGAAGGCAGCTACTGAAATATTGTTGAAATTTGAAGGAGAAAAGAAGTGAAAATGTTTTTGGTTTTTTTATCTCCTTTGTATTTTAATGTTAAACTCAGTATAAAAAAAACAGTTACTTACCAAACATTTTTAAACACTGTATGTCGACATTAGATGTAGAGAAAAATGCCACAGAGAAAAAAATAATAATGATAATAATACTGTTAATGGTTTTAAAAAAAGTTTGATAAAAAATCCAAATAAACTCTGATGTGAATCTGATGGTTCTGTTAAGTTATGAAGAAAAACTGTCCTGACTTCATGGTGGATCTTAATGTTCTGGAATAAAGATTTTCAAAATGTCACCTTCGCTCTTTATTTTCACAAGAAACTCATGTGAGCGCCCCCTGCTGCCAACATGTAACTCAGGAGATACTGATCTTGTCACTTTACAAAATACTCACATAAAATCTTGAGAACATGTTCACGTTTTATCTCACTGACTTCACACCAAACCCTGTAGTGAAAATCAGTTATTTTAGTTCACAGGGACACAGGAGCTGCTGGCCCTCTGCTGCCTCGTGTGGCCACTTTGTGTCACTGAGGTCAATCTGAACAAAGGATGTCTAAAACAGAACTTTACAAAATAAGACATTTGAACTTAGTGATGGAAGCAGCAGTGGATCAACAACTCCAGTGTGCTGTGATGTTAAAATCACTGATTTTCTCTATGAGGTTTGTGGAAAAACTCACAAAATAACATTTGAACCTGCAGCTCTTCAATCTCTTGTTTTTTGAGTCCACAAATACTTTTTTATGTTATATATACTATTTTGGAGACTGTGAGACATAAGAAAGTACATACCTGAATAAAGACTTGAAATGAAAGCGTGAGCAGCGACTGACCAGGTGAGGATGATCAGGTGATGAGGTCATGTGAGTCACGTGTCAGGATGCTGCAGTGATGACGAGAAGACTGAAGGCACCAAGTCTAAAGGAAATGTGTGTGCAGCAGTAGATAACATGCACTCGTCACTTCCATGACTCCGCCCCCTCACTTCACCTCTCCCTCCTCCCCCCATTTATAACATCTATATAAAATAAAAGCATAGTGTCAATCTACATTTCCCTTTGTTCTATTTTGAGTTAAACATCAGTTTTTACTGTTTTTGTATGTTGCTTACAAATAAAGCTTATCGGATATAAGTACAATTTATGGTTAATAAAATAATTAGAAAATATTAAAATAAAGTCAGGCCAGAAAACCTGCAGACCATATTATTAGTAACAATTAACAACGTGTCAAACGTAGTTTTATAACGGCAGATTATTTCACGCTAATCCATGTGTTCGTCACATTTATCAGTAACTTTATGAACAGAGAGTGACGATAGGACATCAGTGGCGAAGTGAGCGCAGGTCTCAGAGCATCACACCGTCATCTATGTCAGTATGAATCCACACAGCAGCTCGTTAATACATCGATAATACGTTTAAAATTTAATAAATCCTAATAGAGCGACGAATAAATAACTAAAACCTGCTTTGACCTAATATTTAAAAGAAAACCCTTCATTGTCCTCATTTATTCACATTTCTCATAGAGTTTTAACATCGTACGGTTCCCTGACAGTAGCGCCGTTCCCGAGACGCCACATGACCGCGCTTTACTGTGCTCGTACACAGCTGTGACGTCATTCTGGGAAATAAGATTGTTTGGGGGCTTTTTATGGCGTTTAGGCAGGTTTTTACAAATGTAAAATGATAGAATATAAAGATCTACACATGTCTATGTCCACGTCTTACAGTCGTCTCTTTTACTATTGCGCTCAATGGGAAAATTGCAGTACCGCATGTGGCCACCATGACAATATCGTATTCAAGGGGGCGGTGCTCTATCTAATTCTTATAATACATCCATGCCGACTATGCATTACTATCTCATCAAACAGTTGAAAAAGTTCATATGTGTTCTTTTGTGAATATTTTGTTTTTTAAAAAAAGAGAAAATAATGGCAGTTCAATATTATTTCTGTAATTATAAAATGAGGATATTGATTATTGTGATTTTCTCTGCGATCAGAAACCCTCAGATGATTAACCAAGAAAATTTGCAATAAAACTGAATGTTTTTTTCTCTCTCTGTAGATGATTAGAAGAACTGGTTCAGTTAAGTTCAGACCCTGAACTTAACTTAAGAATTGTTTATACAGTTTGTTGTCGATCACAGCACTTTTCACCGTATAAATCGGAGATCATTTCATTTATAAGTTTACAAGTTTTAATTCAGGTTTTACCTTAAAAAGGGAAAACCTTCAAATGTTCAAGTTTGAACAGTTTTTGTTTTCTAAACAATGTGTAAATGTTTATCTGAATAAAAACAGAGTGTACTTACACCAGCTAACATCAGCTAATGCTAGCCAACATCAGCTAATGACAGCTAACACCGGCTAATGCCAACTAAAATGTGAACAGTTCTGTTTTCTAAACAAACTATGCGTAAATGTTTGAATAAAAACAGAGTGAACGTCTTTAAAAGATTTATAAAATGTTTTTAATATACATTAGATTTCCGGCCACATACACAATAAATAAAATACAGAGGGAGTCAGAGTGACAGCAGCAGATCGTCACAGAAAAAACTAACAAAAACAAAAGAACAGCAGTGAAAGCAGAGTCGCTCGAGTCGGAACTGGTTGTGACGTCACGTCCGAGTTCACCATGTTCCAGAGAGAAGTCGGAAAAACCTCCGGTAGATTATGACGCTGTATATGATCATTTTATGCTCACAAACATTGTAGCTACAGCTCTAAATAAGACAGGAGTGAATTGAACAGTAAAATTAGCCGTGTTTGTAAACCACTCTTGTTGCCTGAACTAGGAAATTTCGACTTCTGACGACAGCAGTCTTGAATTAACAGACATTATTTCATTTAAAAGGTGGAGGTTTAAACTGTGATGTCATTAATTCTTTTATCGAGAATAAAATGTGAAATTTCAAACATCAATGACTTCATAATATAATAATAGTAACATGTAATATCTGCTGAATATTTATTCACGTATTTTACAGTCGTTTCGAACATTAATGGCTGTAATAATCTCATGATTTAATGACTGAAACAGCAGCAGATTTCTATTTTTTTTTTTATCTAAATGAGCCTTTTGGAAATAAATGACAAAGAAATAACCTGATTTTATAGGATGGCAAATTAAATATATTTCCCAGAAAGCACTGCAGTACCCCGGCAGTGATCAAAGGTATAAAAAAAAGGTAAAGATTTTCACCCAAAATAATAATAACAAAGAAGGGAAAGTAAAGAGCTTCCTCATCCTCCTCCTGAGGTGATGACAAATCAAACAACTTCTCTAAGGCACAGGATGAGACGGCGGTAACTGCTGTGCTAGCATGCTACCACCAGGGCGGCGCAGCTTTTTTTGTATTCGAGTCAGAAATCGTTAAGATGTATAAACGTATATTTTTCTTCAAAAAAAAACAGCCGCAGTGACGATTATTCAAATTGAATGCATAGAAAAAAGACGTTAACGCATGGATCGGAAACATACACGTGGAGGCGTGGTGGTACGTTTGTTTATTCACCTTCAACCGTCTTGTACACGTCGTTTCATCGTGTGTACAGGTCCCCGTTGTGTATCGAGGTCAGGACACGCCCCCTCCCCTCCCATTGGGACACAAGCCCCGCCCCATGCCCAGAAAGGTCACAGAGATACAAATTTAAAGGTTTACTTAAAAAAAAACACTGGCTAACATCAGCTAATACCAGCCAACATCTGCTAACATCAGCTTATACGAGCTAACACTGGCTAACACCAACTAATGCCAGCCAACATCTGCTAACATTAGCTAAAGCCAGCCAACTTCGGTCAGCTAATATCGGCTAGCTAACCCCACCAAAAAAGCAACTCATAATATTATTGCGATAATAATGTTTTATTCTTTTATTCTTAAATAGTTGTAATTGTAAAAAGTGAGCGACTTCTGTTTGTAAGCAACCTTTGACTAATTCGTATCAGTAAACCCTCGGAAAAACATTGTTTTTTTACGACACGTTTGCGACAAGTCACAAAAACAGAAAAATAAACGAGAAATAGGTAGAGAATCGCAGTTTTGAGTGGTTTTAGCTAGTGTTGGTGCGATGACTCAGCATATTTCAAGCCTGATATCTGAGAAAATAGTTTTCCCTCTTTAAAAAAATGCCAAAGTTTTCAAATTCCTTGATTTGTTTCAAAATAATTTGTATTTATGAAGCATTTTAACATCATTTTAAACATTTAAAATGGATCATTTCACTCGTGTTTCCTTTAAAAATGAATGAATTCAGAACAAAGTCATTTGATTCATTTATTTATAAATAAAGGTATTTAATACACCTTATCTATGTCATACAATCAGTGCGATTTTTCCGTGACACGTTTGTCTCACGTCACATGGTCTGACAGGAAGTCTTTGATCGGACAGTTACGCATCATGTTTTTGTTTGTTTATCTTTATCATCAGAACATTATTAGATTCATTACATCCATACAAATCTACAGAATTATTAAATATAAGAAACAGTATTCTGTACGATTTGCTGCTTTTCATCACGAATAAATAAAGATTTGTTTTGAATCTGGGTTTTTTCCGGATATAGTTTTTTTTTTTTTCTCAGTAGTTGGATAAAAAGTGCTTCATAGAAAAATAATTTGTTTATTTGAGACACTGAAGAAAAATAAAGTTGTATAGAAACATGAAAATTAAAGCTTTAAATGCGCGGAATGTCTTTTTTCCCCAAACATGAATCGTCACACGAGAATTTTAACGTTTATAGGAAAATAAAACGAAAACTTCAATGTGTTTGTTATTTGTTTCCTCGCTGGTCACGAGGCTCAAGAATGGAACCCTGACCCATTAGTGTTGTACCTCCACACCCCCACTGCGTCGGAAAACCCACGTACACATACACACAAGCTCGACCAGTCGTCCGGTGAATGTGACGCGGTCGCACTTTTCTACATGAGCCGTTTAAATAAAGAACACAAACGTGTCGAACATGTGACTCAGAGGTTTTTTCTCCTTCAGGTCCGTCGTATGTGACGAGTCATGTGACAAGTCATGTGACAGCAGGAAAACACCAGCAGAGCGAGTCAGAGGAGGCGAGAGCTGGACGTCGTACTGTAGTAAACACAGAGTCAGGGTCAGAACACCCGCTGGCCATTTCACAGTCCAGTAGGCCGTCTTTCGCCATGCTCTGCCCCCCTTCAGGATGAGCGTGCCCTCCAGTCCCAGACCGGAGAGTCTCCGCCCACCTGAAAAAACAAAAAAAGTCTCTGATTCTAAAACCCTTCACCTGCAGCTGCTTCCTCCTCCTCCTCCTCTTCGCCTTCAGGTCCAGACGGTGGCGTGGGCGGGGTCATACTTCATGGAAGACGTCCGTGTGCGGAGTTCTGGGGGCGGACCTCAACCTCTCCACCTTCTTGATGACTTCAGACACCACACACACAGATGAGGTGAGGCTCACCAGGAACAGCAGGTCTGTAACACACACACACACACACACGGAAAATCAGTGATTTTAGCTGGCGGGGACACAGCTGTCAATCAAAATATTTATATTGAAGTGACAAAATATAAATTTGAACATAGTGATGGAGGCAACAGTGGATCAACAACTCCTGTGTGTGATGTTAAAATCACTGATTTTCTCTATGGACTTTGGTGTGGGAGAGTGAGTGGTTTACAAACTTCAGTTTCCTGTGACTTGAGCTTTTAGTACTTCATAAACTCTACGCCAGTTTAAGTCTACGACATCTTAAGAACATGTTCACGTCTTTATCTCACTGTGAGACGGACTCACTCACGTCTAAATGTAACACAAACTGCAGTTAGGAAAAGAAATGAAGATACATTTCCCAGAAACAAGGCTTATTTTATTTTTTTTGCAGTTCTCTGACAAATGTCTCATTGCGTCCTCACCGAAGACGCTGAGGCTCTCTGTCTGGAAGACACTCTGCAGAGGAGGGAAGTAGATGACGAGCAGCTGTCCCATGATGGACGCCAGCACGGCGAAACAGAACGTCCTGTTACTGCACAGACCCATCTCATGAACCATACGAGTCTGACACACACACACACACACACACACACACAATGACATCAACTGTGAAATAAAAGCTTAAAATAGAACAAAAATAAAGTTTCTTCAGTTAGTGATTTGTGATGAATCGATGAGAGCGCGTCGTTTACCTGTGAACGTGAACTCAGAGCATTGAACATGTCGAAGAAGACGAAGCAGGTAAACGTCATGGTCGTGTCACGGGGAGTGATGACATTGTCCCGCAACTGAGAAGACAAACGGAAACAAGAGGAGTCAAGTCTGAGAGCTGTGACCGAGCGACGCAGGAGAAGAGGAGGAGGGAGAGAGGGAGACGAAGAATCAACAACATGGAGGAGAAGACAAAGAAGGAAATGAAAGGAGGCGAGGGACGAGAAGAACGAGGAGAAAGACGGAGAACATGGAAGGTGGTGGACAAGAAGACGATGGAAAAAGAACGAAGTGAAGTGACGGAGGAGAGGAATCAGGAAGGAGAAAGAAGGAGGAGACAGATGAAAGAGGGGAGAATAATCTGATCTGGAGGAGTGGAAGGAGAGGAAAAAACAACAAGGAGTTAGAGAAAAAAAGGAAGGAGAAAATGAGATGTACGGGAAGGGAATGAAAGGAAATGAGGGAAGAGAGGAACGAGGAGGAAGAGAGTGAACAGAAAGGGAAGAAGAAGGAGAGAAGTGAGGGGAGAGGAGAAGAAAAAGGAGCAGAACAAGGAAAGGGGGAGAAAAGGATGAAAGAGGAGGAGACGGAAAAGGAAAACGAGGAGGATGAGAGGACGCGAGTGAGAAGAATGAGGAGGAGAAGAAGAATGGGTTGGTCCACCTCTCTCCAGAAGACGAACAGAGTCCCACAGACGATGATAAACGCTGACACCAGCACTTTGAAGATCAGGCTGCGAGTGATGATGCTGTCTCTGACGTTACGAGGAGGTTTCTTTATCACTTCCTGGTCCACAGGCTCCACCCCCAGACTGCGAGCGAGCACACACACACACACACACACACAGTAAATACCACTTCACCGGTCAATTGCCTCAGAACTACATTTCCCATGATGCCTCTGTACCTCTGAGCTGGAGGTCCGTCCATGATGATGTTGATCCACAGGATCTGCATCGCGTTCAGAGGGTTAGGGAAGTTCATCAGCGTTGCCAAGGAGATGAGCGTCAGCGCTGCGATGCTCCTGGAGATAGACAGAGAGAGCGTTACCGTGGAGACGATGCAGCATCAGCAACAGCATGTTGTTGTTGCTTGACTTACGTGCTCAGCTGGAAACGCACAAAGTTCTTGATATTGTTATAAATTCCTTTTCCTTCCTCGATGGCTGACCTGTGGGCGGAGCCAAATAAAAACGTACAAAATAAAGGACAATTGCATGTTTTTTTTTTACTTTTTTACTGCAACAATGTGACACACAAGAAGGAAACAAGTTTATTTTCAACATTTCAACACTTTCTAACTTTCTCCTGTGTCATGATGTGATTTTCGTTAATAACATCTTATATGACGTTTTTGATCACATTTTTTGTAAAATTAAAACAGCTTGTGTCATTTTTGTTACGATTAACAATGTGTTGTTTTTGTAACACATTAGTAATGTTTTCTGTGATGTTAGCAGTTTTTAAACTGACAGGTGTTTGACCGTGTGTTTAGAGTTAATAAAGAAGAACTGACAGTGGTTAACAGTGACTTTTGCCACAAACATAAATAAAGACAAAAAAATCACCCAGATTCACCGCGGCGTCACAAACACAGCCTTGGACTCACATGATAGTCTGGAAGTCGTCGTCCACCAGGATCATGTCGGCCGCCTCTTTGCAGACGTCGGTGCCCGTTCGTCCCATGGCCACGCCGATGTCGGCCGCCTTCAGGGCCACGGCGTCGTTCACGCCGTCGCCCGTCATGGCCACCACGGCGCCAATGTTCTGCAGCGACTGCGGCGAGAGAGAGATGGACTTTAACGTTTCACTCACAGAGAGTGGAGGGAGATGAGGAGATTTAGAGAATGACTCGGCTGCGTCTGTGGGTGTGGCCTCAGCGTGCTCACCTTGACGATCTTCAGCTTGTGTCTGGGACTCGCTCGATAAAACACGGAAATCTGCAGAGACAAAGACCGCGTTCACTCAGAAATAAACACAAACAAAAGTGACATCAGGGTGTGTGTGTGTGTGTGTGTGCGCTCACTCTGGAGACCATGTTGCACAGCTGCTGCAGGTCCAGCTGATCGACTTCTTCTCCAGACAAACACTGACAACCTTTGGAGTAAAGACCCAGACGACTCGCTGCAAACCCACAAACAAAAACAATCTTACATTAACTTTGCTTTTTTAATTATTATTATTCCCACATCAACATATATAAACATATGTGCAGTTTTTCTGAATTAACAAGATAATTTCTTGATTAAATACATGATGATTCATTATGGAGGCTCCGCCCTCTGACCTATAGATACGGCCGTCTCCTGCGAGTCTCCTGTGATCATCTTGATGGCGACGCCAGAACTGATGAGCGCAGCCACGGCCTCTTTGACCCCTGACCTGGGCGGGTCGATGATGCCCACCAGACCCAGGAAGGTCAGGTTCCCCACTTCTGATCCGGAGGCGAACGCCAGCACTGTCGGGAGGACAGAGACATAGTGAGCATGTCGTTATGGCAACACTGAGTGCTCTTATAAAGCACTTTTTTTCCACAACACAGTTCCAGCACGGCACCATTTTTTTCCATTTTTCCTGGTGTTCCTTTAAATAACCTCATGTTCTGACGAGGTTCCAAGTGAGCTGAGCCCATAATAAAGTGTAGTTCCAAAATTTAATTAAAGTTCCAAAATCTATTTATAATCCCTAATCCCTCTGACTGGTCAGAGAGTGTCGTCACTGAGTCATGAGCGTGATGTCCGACATGAGAATCAAAGACAACAATGTCCAACTGTAAAATCCTGAAAACATTAACTTTCATCTCCAACATTTAGCAAATGTGTAAAATGTCAGTATTGAACAGAGGAGTCTGTTGGATTTAGAGACAGCACTGCTGAAAACCACGTTCCCTGGTATTTCACTTCAGTGAAGTTCTGAAGTTCGGCAACTTTCTGTCAACAAAACTTTTTAATGATTCACTTTCACCCAAAACAACTGCTTTACGTGTAGAAAACATTGTCACTGCAGTTTCATGCAGCTGTGCTGTGATGACTCCGTCCACTTTGAGGAGGAGCTATGAAGCCTGCTGTGCCAGGACTGTACAGTGGCCTGTTGTTTCTGCTCACCTCTGAGTCCGGCAGTGCCCATGTAGCTGATCTGCTGCTGGTACAGCTCCCTCTGCTGGTGTGTGAGGGGAAGTGTGGTTCCTCTGCTGTTGTAGGAGCTGCAGAAGGAAATCACGCGCTCGTACGCGCCCTTCATGAAGTAAACACTCGTGTTCTGATGGAAACATGCAGGAAAAGAGACACAGAGTGAGACACTTTGATGTGATTCCACAGATCACTGCTGTTCTCATTTAACCCTTTAACACCAACACTTTGCATTTCTATAGTCACACAACAGTCTGTGAAAGCTGAGAACCCTAACGTGGCAAATCAGCGGTCTTTGTCCCCCTCTGTCCACACACAGAGAATATGAAGGGACTGTGAGGAGAGAGTTTCAAAAGACTAAATATGTTTTATACTGTTCAAATGTCAAATCTCTTGTTCATGTACAACTGCAATGTTTTCTTCTCTAAAATCAAATCATGTTTTTCTTCATTTTAATCCAGTCCTATCCAACTTTGTCTGTTAAAGCAATTCAAAACAACCACAGTGGACCAAAGTGTAAAATATTAAATAAAGGACACAATAAATTAAAAGGAACAGATGCTCATGTGAGGCGATAAAACGTCTAAAACAACTAAATAAATTACAAAGACATAAAAGTGTGGATAAAGATACAAAAATGAACTTAAACAGTGTCAAAGGTCAATGAAAAGAATTGATTTAAAAAACAGGCAGAGAAGAGTCAAATGTGCAATGTTAAAACACTCTTCACTGTAAATAACTGTCACATATTGAAAGTTCTAAGTATTTGCAGAGAAAATGGGCAAAAGCACCTACTCACAGGAAGTTTTCTGGCCCTTTTATGGATAAAGTAAGTCAAAAAAAGTACAGATGGACATTCTGAGGCTTAGTGTTGAAGAGTTAATTATTAGGCCGTTTCTTTTTAAAGTTGCAACTTTATAAATCTGTCTAATATTTCTTTGGGACTAATAGATGAGTTGTTTGTCCGAGCAGATCACAGAGTCGTCACTGATGTTTTCAGTGAATTAACCCTGAAGAGTTCCTTTAATATCCTAACAAATGTGCCCCTAAGGGCAGAAAATGTCACCTTCCCAAAAACTGCTGTAAAAATATTATATATTAATATTTATTTTCCCCTTTAAATGATTCAAACTTTTTTACAGACCTGCTGACTGCGATGAGCACAGCGCACAGCCATCCACTTCTGCTCCGACGTGAACGGATGCTCCTCCAGACGGACGTAGTCCTGCTGCAGGTTCTCCAGACCCATCTAAACCACGAGAACACGGTGCAGTCACAAAAAACACAGCCAGAATAAAAAGTTAGTTAGAATAGTTAGAATCTGAACACCTGTTCCTCTAAAGAAATGAAAAATGGAAAAGTTCAACCAGACTCTTATTGGACGATATGAGCCGTCAATCACACTCATGTTTTCCTCTAAATGTCAACATAACTTACATCATAATCTACTGAAGAAAGAGCTGAATGTAATTTTTTTTAAACTCTACAGTGGTTTATGGTGATGCAGTTTGTGCTCGTTCTCACCTTCATGGCAAGAGCAATGAGAGCGCCCTCTGTTGGTCGTCCCAGCAGGTTGTGATTCTTAATCATGGAGTCGTTGCACACACAGCCGACCTACACACACACACACAGATGATGTTTCTTCTTCTTCTTTATATATACACATATACACACACATATTTTTATATATATATATATATATATATATATATATATATATATATATATATATATATACACACACACACACACACATATATACATATGCATATGTATATTTTGTCTAAAGGGAGGTCATTCATCTTCCCCAACTTTAAATAAGATCTGGGGAAGTCTGAGATGTGGGGTAAAGTAAAAAAGTAAAGATGCAAATTTCAGCGAGATGTTCTTCAACAGTGTCTCACCTCCACAATCCTGGTTATAGAAGGGCAGGAGAAACCGTGGATGACATCGCCGTCCACTAAAACGTCTCCTTCTCTGTTGTAGCCGACGCCCGTCACCTGAAAAACAAAGGTGTGAGTAACTTTGAGTGGCAGCCATGTTTTCACCGAGAATGAGGCCTCAATGTTTAACAGAAGAACAAACTACAGATGTTTGTGTCTCTAAATTCACTTCTCAGTTCTTTTAAACCTCAACCTCCCAAATCTATATGTCACTGTTTCTTGTGACGATTGGCGGCCACAGGTTCTGACCTCAGCGTGGAGTCCATCTGATGTGAACAGCTGAGTGACCGTCATCTCATTCTTGGTCAGCGTTCCCGTCTTGTCCGAGCAGATCACATTACAGCAGCCTGATGGAGAAAGAGGACATCACACACGTCGACATGTCGTTAGAGAGTGAGTTAGAGTTAGTTTTTATTAATCCCCTTAGGGAAAGTATTCTTCTGCATTTTGACCCATCCTAGAATTAGGAGCAGTGGGCTGCCACACTGAGTGGCGCCCGGGGAGCATTGGGGGTTGGGTACCTTGCTCAGGGGTACCCCAGCCCTTTTTGGCCGGGTGGGGATTTGAACCGGCAACCCTCCGGTTACAAGTCAAGTTCCCTTTCCCCTTGGCCACAGGCTGCCCCAAGGTTAGTGACATTTTAAGTGAATACGTTCAGGTCATTAACCCTGAGGAGTTCCTTTAATATCCTGACAAATGTGTCCCTAAGGGCAGAAAAACAGACGACAATAATTTCCATAAAATAAATTTCAAGGAGAATTTGATGATTATTATTAGGCCCTGAGATGGATCAATGATTGGCAGAAACATTTATTTTGATGCATTGTTTATTTTTTGCAGTGTGCAAAAAAACCTGACAAATTTGTTCCTCGCGGCAGAAAATGTCACCTTACCAAAACTGCTGCAAAAATATTAAATATGAATATTTTTTCCACTTTAAATTAGTCAATCTTTTCAAAGTACTTCAGCAGGAAATATACATAAATATACAAATATTGTGATTTGAACTCAGTTATTTTTCTTTTTTAAATCAATTTTTTTTTTAATCAAAACAGTAAGTAAAATAATAGTAAAATCAGACTGAGATTTTGGTTGTGCATTTTCACAATCAGTTGGTTCTTGACAAAAACTACATGTTAAAATGACTTTTTATCGCGTATCAAAAGCATGACTGAATGAATGTTGTGGCTGAGATGAGTTACTTACCCAGAGTTTCCACAATGGGCAGCTTCTTAACGATGGCTCTTTTCTTCACCATTCGCATCACACCGAGCGCGAGCGTCACCGTTACCACGATGGGCAAACCCTCTGGGATGGCGGCAACCGCCAAACTGAAGAACATCAACAAACCCCAGAAGGCTTTAATTTACAAAAATGGACACCACGCTGTTTTGATGAAGACCTGAAAACTACTGACTTGGACTCGAGCTCACTTTGACTTAGGTCTTTGAGCTCAAATCCAAGTCAAGACTCAATTCTTTGAGCTTGAGTCATTAGTGTTTTTGTGTCATTGGCCCCATAAGACATCTCACATGATGTCCGACCTGACCACAGAGGAACAAACCCACTGCTGACACCTACTGTGTATAGTTAAATACTGTCCTCAAGTCCCCGGCTGTGTAAAATGCGAAAGAGCAGAGGTACCTGACACCGATGGTGAACATATCGAGGGTCCTCTTCCCCTGGAGCCAACCCATCAGCATGATGACGCCTGAAACACAGAGCACAGGTCGTACCATCAAAGACTCTGGTGAGTGTGATGTGATGAAGATGAAGATGAGGACTGAACACTGACCTATGATGCCAAACGAATAGAGCGAGAGCTGTTTCCCCAGCAGGTCCATGCTCTTCTGCAGAGGAGTCTTTGGAGCCTGAAGAAAAACAAACATCATTCTCAAACATACAAACAGCAGTGCATCAAATTCAGGCTTAATGTAGAACTGTGGTTCTCAAACACTGGGTCGGGGACCCACAGATGGGTCATGGTAGATTTTTTTTGGTCCCCATTATGGAAAAATATTGTCAGTGATTTTTTTGGTTTTGTTTCATGATGTTTTTGTAATATTTCAACTTTTTTTGTGAAATGTTTTAGGCAACATGTGTAACATTTATAAACATGAATAAATGTGTAACAGAATGTTGGGTAATGTATTTTTGGTCGAGTAAAAAGTTTTTTTGCAACCTCGCAAACAAAATATTGTAAAAAAAAAAAAAGATAAATGAATGTGAGTGATATTAGTAACATTATTCAAATTAAATATCACAAAAAAATATGATTTTCTTCTGTTCACTCTGTATCCATAAGCATTTATTGATACTTAAACTTGTTTTAATGACTAAACAAACACTAAAAACACAGTAAAGGAAATGTTACCTCTTCTGCCTGCATCATCTTGAACACCTCACCAAACTCGGAGCTCTCTCCGGTTCCTATGACGATGCCCTGAGGAAAATGTTCACAGCTTTAAACGCTATGTCTTGTTCGACTTTCATATTTTGTCACTTCTTCTTTGGTAACATTACACTGAGTGTTGAGGACAAACGTGGCGTCCGGTTGTCGTTACCTTGGCTTTGCCGCAGCGCACCAATGTCCCCATGAAGGCGATGTTGCTGCGGGAGGCGATGTCTCCGTTGGACGCCAGCGGCTGGTGTGAGGTAGACTTGGAGGAGGGCGTGGTCTCTCCAGTCAGACTGGACTCATCCACAGACAAGTCGGTGGACTGTGGGGGAGGGAGGACGGACACTGATGAACAGACTGGACTCAAAATTCCCTTTTTCCCTTTGCTTTCATTCCACATGTAGGTTTCTACCGTCTCTTGTTTACATTCATTCAAATATATGTAATGCAGCTTTTCCACGACACAGTTCCAGCACGTTTTCCAAAATCTATTTATAATCCTAATCCCACTGACAGAGAGTGTCGTCACTGAAGAGTCATGAGTGCGACGTCTGACACAAGAATCAAAGCCAACAATGTTCACTGGTATTTCACTTCAGTAGTTCACTGTGACCAAATCTTTTTAATCCACTGATTCTAAAGAGGGCCACACAGTTGGAGTCATGGTTAGCACTCAAGAAGACCCGGGGTTCGTGACCCGGTAAAAAACAAGGGTCCTTCTGCATGGACTTTGCATGTTCCTCCCTGTGTGTGTGTGTGTGTGTGTACCTCGTAGAGGCGGAGGTCTGCTGGGACTCTCTCTCCCACTGACAGACAGACGGTGTCTCCAGGGACCAGCTCCCTCGCCAACATGTGCACCAGGTGTCCCTCCCTGATACTGAGAGAGAGAACGAGGAAGAGAGAGAACGAGGAAGAGAGAGGGAGAGCGAGGGAGAGAGAGAGAGAGAGAGAGAGAGAGAGAAGAGAGAGAGAGAGAGAGAGAGAAAATGAGTTATCCTTACTGATTGATCAACTGTTGAACCATTAAGAAATAGTGGCAATATTTCATGAATAACTATTTAATTGCAATTATTTTGACTTAAATTGTGCTTTTCATGTAATTTTTCTCATTTTCATTTGAATAACATATTTGAAATGATTGCTGTGTGATATTTGTGTAGATCTGTAAAATATGATATGTACAGGTCAGGACAATATTTCATCTGAAATAGTCGTTGGACACATTTTGGCTTCGAGAAACACTGCAGTCGGCTTTACTGAGATTTCGATACAATAGAGATGAATCCTTCAGTCCAATTGTTACTGTTTTAGAGCCATTTTGTCCAATCAACAGTCATAAAGTTTAAAAATCAATAAAAAAACTAAGTAATAAAAATATACTGCATATTCACACTTAACACAAGTTCAGATTCAAAGTGTAGTACTTTAAACTCCTGAGATTGGAAATTTCCTGTAAATTTGGAACAAGATTGAGACAGAGTCGAGTGTCGGACTCACCAGTGACATTCTGGAGGAACCAACTTCCCGAGCTCTTCTAGAGACTTCTCTGAGCGGTACTCCTGCACAACGACACGAACAACAACAACAACAACAACAACAACAGGAGTCATGAAAAACCACTGCTCAATCATACGCAGAAAGGTGAGTTCACTCATGACGCAGACTCACCTGGACAAAGGCAACGGTCACGACGATGATGATGGCCTGGAACAAAGAAAATCCTCTGTTAGTAAAGAAGATGGATTTTTTAAGTCCAGGGTTAAACTCTTACACATCTCTTTCTTGATGAGCTGTATGATTAACCCCGTGCTTTAAATCGTCATTTCAAAATCACTCGACACCACAGAGAGTCTAAACCTCCGTCCATCTCTCCACTGCTGACGCTGATGTTAGAGCAGCTGCAGGTGAGAGTCGTTTCCACGAGGACTCACCACAGTGATGCTGATGGCGTCATCAAACTGGTGCATGAGGACACTGATGACGGCCGACGCCAGCAGCAGCAGGATCAGAGGATCTTTGAACTGTAGACAGACACAGGTAGAGTGAGGCGACAGTGGGTTTTTGAGGTGCACCGGGGACACCAGGAAAACACTGCTGCCTCCATCAATAAGTTCAAATGTCTTATTTTGTCACTTCAGTGTTTGAAATCCTTTGTTCAGATTTACCTCAGTGACACAAAGTAACCACACGAGGCAGCAGTAGACGCAAGATAAAATCACTGATTTTCTCTATGGGGTTTGGGATGGGTGAGTGGTTTACAAACTTCAGTTTCCTGTTGGAAAAGTCTGTCTAACAGTGAGATAAAGACATGAACATGTTCTTAAAGACATCGTAGACTTAGAGTCTTTTGTTAAGTGGCTAAAATCTTTTCCTCTTTTCCTGCCCCCTGCTGACAGCCATGTTAGCTGTACCACATACAAATAGGGGACCAGGGGTTGCACCACGTTTACATCCCTTGTCCTGCATTTTACTCAACTCTAGACTGATGCTTTTCTTAGTGTATACATGTGATCCAATGGCTGTGAAAAAAGGGAGGAGCTAGAACTGACAAATAATGAGCTATTCTCTACATCCAACAACAGACTGATTGCCTGATGTCTCTTCATGTGTGAAATCAGCCTTTTTTTCTGGGACACGATGGTTCGTCCTCTGGTGAAAGCGATTGTCAGATCAGTTCATGTTAAATTTACAGACTCACTGTTATATAAATGTCTGTCTGTATGAAGGACGGACGGACGGATGTGTCCTTACAGTCACAAGAGACACAAAATTCACTATATATTAAATATTCAATCCAACGCTGCATGAATTAGGGATTTAATGACAGAGACGGACAGTTGACGTGTGTGTGTGTGTGTGTGTGTGTGTGTGTGTGTGTGTGTGTGTGTGTGTGTGTGCGCCCACACGCTTCATATCACAGTGTTCTGACAACAGTGACCACATTTTTGTCAAATGTCAGATAAAAATAGAGCGTCACTATTGCCCTGGAGTTTGAACGACTTCCTGGGAGACTTTGATAACGAGGCGACGCTAAAACATGGAGAGTTAGATAAGAGAGCGAGGACAGACTGAGGACAGAATGAGGACAGTGAGACCATACATACATGTGTGTATGTATATAAACATACATATTTATATATACTACATGTGTGTATGTATATAAATATATTTATATACATAATGTACATGTGTGTATGTATATAAATATATATATTTTGTATGCTATTAGATTGTCGTGTTTTTGTCTTCTCAGACATTTTATAGACAAAAAATGACCTTTTCATCCATGAAGAGGCTGACTGTCAAATAATGAGCTATTATATACATCTACAGATACACTGTCTGCCAAATAATGAGCTATTGAATATATCCAACAACAGACTGACTTTTAGGGAGAAGCCTAAAGAAGAAAATGAAGAAGAAGAAGGAAATGACGTTACCTGTGAGATGTATTTCTTCCATAGTGGCTCGTCTTCACTGATGTCAAACTCGTTCCAGCCGTGGTACGCCCTCCTCCTCCTCACCTCCTCCTGGGTCAAACCCTGCTGCAGGTCAGCCTGTCACGACATTTAACAGTGAATCAAGGGCCTCAGCTCTGACATCCCACCATTTATTCATTCATCTGTTCCTCATACAGTCGTGTGATTAGAGTTTCCAGGCGTGTCAGTGTGGACAGGGATTATGTATTAATGCGGAGCTGAGACGCTCGCCTGCATTAGTGCCGCCCTCTTCTACTGTAACGTGGCACGTCTAAATCCACCTTACAAACGTTGCTGTTTGGCTTCTGTTTCAAGTTCATGTGACACTTGTTTTGACACAAACACCTGGAGGCCTGACAGTTCCTGAAACATCATGCTCCAAAAACTTCAGGACCAGGAAGTGAACATTGGTGTAAAATGTTTGAAAAGAAATATCCTTAAATATGTTCCCCACACGTTCTGTAAGGTTGCAGTGACCTTCGAGTCCAAGTCAACGTTTGATCAACGTGTCAAGAAACTCAATCGCGGCGTTCTTGAGATGGAACAACCAAAAACATACCACCTGTGGCCACCGGGTGTCGCCAGGTGTGGATTACTGTACCTGCAGGATACACGCTACTTCGTTGACAGGGAGTTCACTGGCTTTTCTGGAGGTTAGTACCGGGACCATGGTCTCATCTTCACTGGAGGGTTGTCTGTCGGAAAGCTGCGAAAGAGAAAAAACAAACGTTTATCTGTGGAAGACGTCACACAGGAACACCAGGTACCAGGAACTATCACTGTATACTAAATATTACAAACTCAAATATCTACCGATATCACGAACCTGAGTATCTACTGATACCAATATTAGTGCGATGCCGTCATTAACAACCATTTATGAACGTATGAACACTGTTAACAAACACATCTGTGACCTGCACGTAGACAGACGGCGAGTCTCTGTTCACGAAGAATAAACAGAGGCTGAATGAGCAGCGACAGAAGTTACGCACTGCAGCTTTAAAATTCTCCACTCTTGTAAAAGTAGCACACAGCAGTGAGTACGTGAACACACACAGACTTTTAAATAGCTTCTCTCAGTGACAGTGATGAAAAATGAGCCGACAAACTAATAAAAGTTTTTCTTCTTCATTGTGAGTCAAAGTAAAAATAGGTTTTGTTCTGTTTTTTTTTTTTTAATCCTCTGGAGTTGAACTCGTCCTCCTTTTGTTTCCCTGGGCCTTTAAACACTCTCAGCCACCTCTACTCTACATCCTCCTCCTCCCCACACCTCTGTTCTTCCTCATTGTTCACGATGACCAGCTTCTCAATGCAGTCACTTTTCATTTACAGGGGTCGCTTCAACATCGTTCGGAAGCCGACGCGCACTCACTCACACACACACACGTCTTTGACGACAGTTTAAGTCACAAAATGTGTGTTAAAAATATTATTTTAGGTGAATTATTATTTCACCAATAATTATTGTCTTGATCTGTAAACGACATGTGAAGACATCTTTCTTCCTTACACATCTGCACAAATATCACACAGTCGTCATTTAACAATGTTTTTTGAACAAAAACGAGAAGGATGTAAAAATGACCATTCTCTCCGATATCACCAATCATATCGCAAACACAGTCAAGTGTACCTCGGTGCTGTTCCCTCCAGTGTCATGACGCTGATGACAGTTCAGGCTCATCCTCTCATCTAAGACGCTCCTCACAACGTTTAAGCCTGGTTGATGTGACCAGTGCGTTTCCTGCTGCTTATATGATGAAGGACAGCTGCTGTAGAAGCTTCCTTTCCCTTCCCACTGCGCGTTTCTCCTTCTAACACGTAACGTAACACGCCTTTAGTCTATCAAATCATTTGCTTTGGGCTCATAAAGTGCGTGTTTGACTGTGTTGACTTTCCACACATGTGCACGGCTGCAGTGATCACGCACAACCACACATTAACTACAAAAACAATAAACTGACAGACAAACTCTCACAGATGAGCCACAAAAATATTTGACAAAGATCCTATGGTCAAATAAAAAAGCCTAAACAGATTCTTAAACCTGAACAGGCTCCATTGTCAAGTCTACTTAACTCACAGTCACAAATTCACCTGTTCTATTTGAGAGATTTCAGTTTTCATACCAAATTTTAGTACAAAGGGCTTTCACAGAACAGAACACAGATTAATTAAACACAGAATGTTTAATTTGGATCTAAATGATCTGGTGCATCATTAAAAAAGGGCTAAAAAATCTTATCACAATACTTTTTTATATCACTCGATATCAATATATAACACCACATAAATCACATCGATATTTATATTATAAACAGTAGATATTAGTAGATATATTATGTACGGCTGCAATGATTGTTCGATTATTAAAGTTTCTTTGATTTTTCAGCTTCTTAAATGTGAATATTTTCTGTTTTCCTTTGCTCCATAAAACAAATAAATCATTCAAACTGAATCTGAATTTTTAGTTTGTGGACAAAACAAGACGTTTGAGAACATGATCATTTTCAGGTTTGACAAACACTGATCAACATTTTTCAACATTTTATGACATTTCACATGTTTACACGTGTTGTTGTATGAACATGGTCAAATTCGGACCGGATCTTGTCTCAAAGATATTTCCTTCACAGTGTCAGTGTTTCTATCTGTGCCATATGTCACACACATATGTCTGTTTTCAAAAATAAAATCATCTCAAACACCTCAAGTCCCTTTTTTCGGCTGCTGAATGAAAGTAGGTCAAACAAACGCTGAGAACAAGTGAACCGCTCGCTCAGTGGCCATCGGGTCAGGCTGTGGTCCCACTCCACACCTTCACACACTTGTCTTTCCAGTCCAGCAGCGCTGCATTTGAGGTATTTCTCATAGAAGGATCATTTTCACAGCCACAAGTTTGAAGACACACAGACGACAAAGCTGTCTGACAGGTCTTCAGCAGAAATCTGACAGATACAAAACAAATGAGCAGCATGTAAATATCTTTCAGCAGTGACGGCGAAGATGAGCGAGAACCTGGTGTGATCCCGCTCCAGGCAGCGGGATCACACCAGCGTCTCAGAGGTGGACAAACAGGTGGACGAGAAATGTGACACCTTGTGTGCTGTGCGCCACGTTTTCACCTTAACACTCCAGTCGTTCAGAAGCAGACATAAGACTTTAGAATGCAGAGTTAATCCAAACACACAGCAAACTGCAGCAGGAGGAGGAGGAAACTGGTGCATCAACATGAACAAACTCACTGGTCATTGACCCAATTCAGTGTCAGATTCTGGCGACCAGTGGAGACACAAGGAAAAACTGATTTTAGCCACTTAGCCAAAGACTCAGTGAAGAAAATCAACGTCTACGATATGTTAAGAACATGCTCCCGTCCTTATATCACCAATACACAGACTTTTCCAAGGGTTAGGGTTGCAGTAGACCAGCAGCTCCTGTGTCTCCACAAGCTAAAATCACTGATTTTCTCTATGGGGTTTGGTGTGGGAGAGTGAGTGGTTTACAAACATCAGTTTACTGTTGGAAATGTCTGTCTGACAGTGAGACAAAGACATGAGCTGACCGATGAACATGGGAATCCTTGTTAAAGTCGCCGAGAAGTTTTACTCTTGTACAACGAGTCAATGAGTTCACGGTGTTGTTGTCATTAGTGAGTTTAAATTACCAGTTTAAATGGGTGTGACTCCACTCTCTCTTGCTCTCGTCTTCCTCCGTGGAACCGTCTTTTGCCGTGGGACAAAAACAAGTCGACCACCGACTTGTGTTGCGTTAACTCTGCTGCTCAGTCCCAGTTTAACAAAAACACAGAGAGAACAGGACAAATGTGCATCATCGACCTCCTCAGAGCTGAGGTCAGAGGATTGTTTTTGATGAGCTTAAACAAGGAGGATCTTCCTCCTCCCCCCACCTCAACGTGGTAGAGCAACATTCCTGCTCTGCCCTCCTCAGGATGGGAGGGCAGCAGCAAGTCAGACCTGATGCAGGTATGAAGGAACATCAGAGAATGACTTTTAAAGTGAATTAACATCTCTTACTTCTCTGAGCTTCATGTCGGTTGTTCTTCAGTGGTTTTTAACCAGAAACTCTCAATCAAGACCAACCTGTTAGTATTTTAACATCTAATTGAAAGGTATAAATCTCGCTTTAAATGAGGTATAAACACTCTAAGGGAAAACATGGCTGCCAGCGAGGAGGAAAAACAGAAAGATGTTTTATCCACTTACAAAAGGACTGCTTTATCTCACTATATCCAATTTCTGCACCACAAAAACCAGCCTGAGACACAGTGAAACACAGCAGCTCAAGTCTACGATATCTCATGTTCACTACTTTATCTTTAACTCTAACATTTAGAATGTTGTGTATTAGCACAAGTGTCTCAACTGGACAGGACATGTAAGCCTACGACATCTTTATGAACATGTTCACGTCTTTATCTCACTGTTGGACAACAGGAAACTGAAGTTTGTAAACCACTCACTCTCCCACACCAAACCCCGCAGAGAAGATTTTAACATACCTCAGTGACACAAAGTGACCACATGAGGCAGTAGTAGAGCAGCAGGTAAAATCACTGATTTTCTCTATGGAGGTTGGGTGTGGGAGAGTGAGTGGTTTACAAACTTCAGTTGCCTGTTGGAAAAGTCTGTCCAACAGTGAGATAAAGACATGAACGTGTTCTGAAGACATTGCACACTTAAACTGGCGTAGATTTTCTTCAAGCATTTGCACGAGTTGCACGTAAGAGAATACACAAACAAACAGAGCGACAATACAAACGTCCTCTCTTCACATGACTGACATTTAAATCTGAAAAAAATAAATAAACAAACACGCAAACAAAGCAGTGAACCGACGGCAGGATCTTATTACAGTCAGCAGCTCTTATCATCATCACCATCATCATCATGGTTTCCGGGCAGCGTCAGTTTGATTCAGGTCAAACTCTATAAAGAGATAATTCCCTGGTGGTGAGACAGTGACGGACACAGCATCTGACCGGCCTTTTTCAGAGTAAACATTCAGACAAGCCACTAAACAGGAAGCATAAACTACTTCAATTTGTGACTCACACGTACAAAAACAAGCAATCAAGGGTTTGTGCTCAGGACGCAAAACGTTTCCATTTTTAAACTTGACTCACAGTTACTAATAACAATAAAGATCTACAACAAAGCCCGTCAATCCATGCATTTATGTCCAAATTACATGTACGACTACTCCCAACAACAACGACAACAACAACAACAACAACAACGTAACATCATACTGGTAATCCTGACAACAGCAAGTACAAAAACATCAAACTTACAATGTGAATTTTCAGGAAATATGGAGACCAAAACCTGGTCCCAATGACACAGAACCTCATTCCATTTCATTTTCTTATAAGATTAAGGGCTAGTTATGGTTAAGGTTAGTGATAAGGCTTTGTTTAAATGAATGGAAGTCAAAGTAGAGTTCTGAGAAGAACAGCTGCACAAACCTGTGTCTGAGCTGCAAATAACCATTATTTTCACCATAGATTTGTCGCAAAATTTGCGTCTACATGCACTCGCTTGCGTTTGTAATCTCATCGAGCAAAACATTTGCAGCACAGTACTTGCTGCTGCGTGAACGAAGCACAAGAGATGTTTAGTAAATGAATTATAACTTAGATAACATAACAAATCTGAACTACGGCTGCGACAAACAATTCTCATCGTCGATGAATCCGTCAATTATTTTCCCGGTTAATCGAGGAGTTGTTCGCTCCAGAAAATGTTGATCAGTGTTTGTCAAACCTGGAAATGATGTTCTCAAATGTGTTGTTTTGTCCCCAAAACTTAAAATTATTCAGTTTGAATGATTTCTTCGTTTAAACTGAAAACACCACATTTAAGAAGATGAAAAATCACAGAAACCTGATTTAATTCTTTAAAAAAAGCTCAGTGATTATCAAAATAGTTAACGATTAATTTAGCAATTGACCAATCGAGTCAATGTTTCAGCTCTAATCTGAATGATAGCTGGACACACACATCGAAATTCTATCAAAATAACAACATGGCCATTTGTTAGTCTTAAATGTGTGTCAAATGACAATTTTACATGAAATATCATCCTGACCTGTTCACATCATATTCTACAGACTGAAGAAAATGAGAATTATCAGTGCAGGAATGTGCTGATTACAGCAGGTGATCGACTCGCCCGACTTAGCGCTGGCGTTTCATCTCATCAAGGTCACTACGGGGAGGACACAAACGCCCGCTTTGTTATCAGCAACCGACACAACTCACTCCCACGAGGTCACAAGGTCGATGTTTGCTGCTACTTAGCTCGTTCTCATTTAACGACAGACGCAGAGGGAGGGCAAAAAAAACCAGAGCGAGGCAAAGTAGGTCAAAGCAAACACGAGGCAGAGAGAGAGGGAGAGAGTGAAGTCCACTGAAGAGTTCAGGGAATCTGAAGGAAAGTTTAACTGAGTTTTAGTGTCAATGTCGTTCATGTCATCAATATTCAGATTCAACTTTGTTGGACCAGACTAGAGAAACTTTATGCAGCAGCAACAGCAGGATTAATGACAATAACTGCAAAACCAGTATTATTACAATCACAGACCATTTAGGATCATTAATACATTGGTTTTTTCAGCTTCTTAAATGTGAATATTTTCTCATTTCTGTCATTTTTTTAGCTTCTTAAATGTGAATATTTTCGACTTTGTCATTTTTTAGCTTCTCAAATGTCTTGTTTTTGTCCTCAAACCAAAGTGATTCAGTTTTAATGATTTCTTTGTTTTATGGAGAAAAGAAACCAGGAAATACTCACATATAAGAAGCTGAACATCTACGCCAATGAATGGATTAACAATGAATCCTTCTGTTACCTTCTCATTACCGTAACTCCTACACCGTTTGTGATATCAAGAAAATTCTAAATCTATGGACTGGCGATGTGTCCAGGGTGTACCTTTCGCCCAATGACCCCTGTGACCCTCATGTGGAGGATAAAGCGGTAGAAGATGGATGGACACCAGAAAGAGTGAGAAATAGAGTATTTGCGCTCCTATACTTGTCATTAGTGTCCAATCACAGACGAGATTTATCAGCACTGTAATTCCTGGAAAGTGAGGGGCAGAAGAACTCACACACTGAACACTTTTCTGACAATTCTACAGCCATTAAAATCTAAATAAATAATCATGAAGGTCATAAGAGGGTTCATTTAAGGGAGCACTGAACTGAGGTGATCCAACACAGACAGACGGGATGCTGGTGCTGCTGAGGTTGTTCATCAGTGTGACCCCTGCATAGATACTAGCTCCGTTTAATGGAGGGAAGCAGCTGAGTGTGAAGGAGCTGAGGAACGAATGTGAGGATGTTTCTCTCCAAAAATAGGTTATCATGAGGGAGGGAGGAACACCACACACACACACACACCTGTCCTCCCTTTTCCTCTCCCGACTCTTGTGTTCAGCCTCAGGATTTAAGAGTTGCACAGTTTGTTTGTTGGATTTGTTTCCTGGTTAATTTTCTCATTATTCAGGATCAGCTGCTCACAGGTGTTCGTGTGTGTGTGTGTGTGTTCATGTGTGTGTCCAGTCACCAACAAATTAACGAGGCGTTGACACGGCAACAGCAATTAAAGCTACATTGACTGTAATCAGCTGCGTCACATCTCTCACACACACAATCACATCAAACAAGTTCATATTCATGACACAGCTTCACTGTCGGGACACCTGTGATGATAAACCTCGTAAAATAAAAACGTACAAGGTTACAAAAATACGTACAACGTACAAAAAAACACAGCTTATTCCAGAGATTATGTGTCTGAGGAAATTTTTTATAAATATACGTGTTTAGAATGTGAGGAAACTCCATGTCTGTCCTGGCGTTGCCTCAAACACATTTCCTTCAACTTAACTCATCACAGACTCAGAAAATCTACTTATAGTTCCAAAATCAAAGATAGTTGGAGGAAAAGTACAAGTTGCAAGAAACGTAACAAAGCGAAGTACAGATACATGAATTTTGGACTTTAGTACGGTAAGAATCACTGTAATTAACTGAAACATAATGATTTAAATTCAAACAAACGTACACATTCATCAGTTGTTGCACTCGAAAACAGAGAGCAGGACAATAAAGAACAAAACACAATTTTCATGTTATGCTGCTTTAAATATTGTGTTTTCATACTATTTTTCTTTAAAATAAGACATTTGTATATTTTCCATTTTTTTGTTTAAATAAAAATGTCTATTTCAATCATTATCATCATCACGTTTGTGTTCACGTTAGCCAAGGTTAGCTGTTAGCAAACACCGCCACCGGCAAAATGTCAGACTCACACGCACGCGCGCGCTTATCCTCATTCCTCCACCTCACGAGACAACCAGCAGCGATTGTCAGAGAATGAGTCAGGTGGTGCGGGCTAACGTTAGCTTCTCCTCCACCGCCCGCCGACAGCGACAGTGTTCGGAGCTAACAGCTAACAGCTAACAGCTAACAGCAGACAACACAGCTCCACTCTCGGCCAAACTCAACAAACAAGCCCCGCCAAAGCCGAGTCTCCTCCACATCCGCTCGCTCGGTTTTTGTGTGCTTTTATTAAAAACGCGTCTGTCTCGCCAACAATTCCGGTAAATCCCGGTGCCGGGAGCGGTGAACGTGAAGCGCGGAAGACGCGAACAAGAGTAAAAAACTCACCAACTGCCCCCGTTTCTTCAGCATCTTCCGTGAAATCCCAGCGCGGAGCCTTTAGTCTGTCATCGAGAAGCGGCCACCGTAGTCAAGTTAACGCTGTCGGCACGCGCGGGGGCACTTCGTGTGTCACCTTCAAAATAAAATGCAAGGTCACGAAAAATAAGTCTACTTTTATTTTCACGCTCACTTCAAATTAAAATAATAGAGTCCGTGTTTTGTGTGACCGTGGGGATCTATAAACCTCAGCGTCCTCCTACGTTGATTAAAAACGAATTGGTACAATATTTTATGAATAGACGGACCTTTTATTTTGTTACAGCATTCTTTTAATATACGTCTGGTTTTTAATCCTAATTTTGCGTGTGGTGAAGATTACGCAAACGAGCCACGTGTTTGCTCCTTAAAGTTTTATTTTATTGTATTTTATTTTATTTTTTCAAAACCATGGTCATCTGACTTCCGATCAGGTGAGACATATCGAGTCCAGAAAGTTCCTTTGACTACAAAACAAAGATCGCATATGGCAGTGAAGATAACGCGACTGTTTCATTTAACACAATAAATTAAAGTGCGGGCTTTCCAGTGCAAACATTTACAAAATATAGAAAAATATAGATGAGTAAAAGATAAATATAAATGTCCAGACTAAACTGCACACTTCAACTCAATAAACTCCACTCTGGACCAGAAGAAGTAAGGCGGGAACAACTGATTAGTAGGTAGACAGAGACACATGTGATGGTTAAACATAACAAAAAGTGCTTTGAAGGCAAAGCTTTGATGACAAACTGTACTTTGATGACAACTGTGCTTTGATTACGAAATGCGCATGCCCCAAACACACAGACTGGGGTCATCTTAGTCATAACATCTATCACATATAACAATATATAGAGTAATAGTTTCACCTGCTGGAATGTTCTACAATAAATATGTTAAAAAGACTACAAATTCCTAAACTCAAAGAGGAAGATAGTCACACACAGACATAACCTGGGATGTGTTAGATGGAACAATGTATATAAACATATATGGACTAGATCAAAATATGTAGTCTAGCTGTACTAGATAGATGTAATGTGTGAGTTATAATGCACATATACTTCACCTTACTACATATATAACATTATATTTATTGTATGATTCTGTATTTATCTGGCAGCTGAAATCTTTTATTTCTGATTTTTTATTCATCGGCGTCAGTGCGACGTGCCTAATAAAGTGAGTATTTACACCAAGTAACATTTGAGTGAAATGAAAATATTAAATCTTTGAGTAGTATTTTTGTGGAATGAACCTTTAAAACATGACGTATTTAGACAAAATAACGTTTAAAATGTAGATAGAAAGACGGCTCATTACAAAGAAATAATACAAAAACTATGGAGTGCGCCTTCCTCTGTAGAGACGATCTTTGCAGTGTTTCCGCTGTGACCCGGATTCACAACAACAGCTGGAATCAGCTACTTTGTTAGCTGCTAGCTCCGTTACACGGGCTGCTGCTGCTATTATTATTGTAATTGTAATTGTAATTGTGATTATTGTTTTTTTATTATTAATATTATTACCCCGCGGTTTCGTGGTTTATCTTAGCCGCGACACGGTTCATGTGAAGGCTGCTGTCAGTGTTAGCCGCCGTTAGCAGCAGAGTCACTGACGGGACGACGATCACTCAACAACAATAGTCCAGGGAGCCGCGGCTGAAGCAGCTACTTCAGCGGGTAACTTTACATTTAGGATGTCTTTTCATGAACGTTCACAATTTTAACGGTGCTGTGAACTTAAAAGGCTGATTTTAATGGGTTAACAGTTAGCTTCAATGCTAAGTAACCTTGGTAAGGACTGTTTTATAAGACTTGTTATCCGTAATGAAAAAAACAAACATGTCAGAGGAGTTTGGTTTTATTACACAGCAATAAAAACACACACACACAGAGGCTCACGCAGTGCGAGTGAAAACACGGCTGCCAACAGGGACAGAATTTAGCCACTTGGAGGTGGAGGAATGAGGAAAAAAAAACGAAATAAAATTTGGTGCTACTGTCATGTAAAACTTTGAACTTTAAAAATGTGGTGCATGTTTTGCAGCGCCGGGAATCGAACCCCATGAGTTGAATGACGACTCACTCTACCACTGAGCCCACCATCAACCCCTTTATATCTGTGATATCTTCAGAAGGAGTTTATCTCACTCTAAGACAGACATTTCCAACAGGAAACTGGATTTTGTAAACCACTCACTCACCCACACTAAACCCCATAGAGAAAATCAGTGATTTTAGCATGCAGGACACAGGAGCTGCTGGTCTACTGCTGTTTTAATTTTACAAATGCAGTGGATCAAAAACTCCTGTGTGTGTGTGTGTGATGTTAAAATCACTGATTTTCTATGTGGGGTTTGGTATGGGAGAGTGACTGGAGCAGTGAGCTTATTAAAAGGCTCATCTAACAAATATCTACAAATGTCTGCAATATCTTAAGAATGTGTTCATATCTTTATCTCACTGTTAGACCGACTTTTCCAATAGGAAACTGAAGTTTGTAAACTACTCAAAATCCATATGCGCTATTCCTTTATATAAGTCCTTTCGGTACGTTGACTTGTTTTAAAGCTGATTTTTGTTTCTCCAGAAGTGAGATGGGGAACCAGCTGGCTGGCATCGCCCCGTCTCAGATCTTGTCTGTGGACAGTTACTTCTCCGACATCCACGACCATGAGTACGACAAGAGCCTGGGCAGCACGCGCTTCTTCAAGGTGGCCCGCGCCAAACACCGGGAAGGCCTGGTGGTGGTCAAAGTCTTTGCCATCCAGGACCCGTCACTGCCTCTCACCAGTTACAAACAGGAGCTGGAGGAGCTGAAGATCCGCCTCCACTCCTGCCAGAACTGCCTGCCCTTCCAGAAAACCTCCCTCACTGAAAAGGCCGCCATCCTCTTCCGCCAGTATGTCCGTGACAACCTGTACGACCGCATCAGCACCCGCCCGTTCCTCAATAATGTGGAGAAGCGCTGGCTGGCCTTCCAGATTCTCAACGCTGTCGACCAGGCACACAAATCCGGTGTCCGCCACGGGGACATCAAGACGGAGAACGTGATGGTGACCAGCTGGAACTGGGTGCTGCTCACAGACTTCGCCAGCTTCAAGCCCACGTATCTGCCCGAGGACAACCCCGCTGACTTCAACTACTTCTTCGACACGTCCAGACGGAGGACGTGCTACATCGCGCCGGAGCGCTTTGTGGACGGGAGTATGTTCACGACAGAGAGCGACCAGAACACGCCACTGGTGGACCTGACCAACAACAACCAGAGGAGCAGAGGGGAGCTCAAACAGGCCATGGACATCTTCTCTGCAGGTAAACTGAGGCAGAACGCAGCATTAAAGGGAAAGTGCAGTTTTTGTTTTTCATTTGAAGACTGTGCCGACTGTGCGAGAAGCTGCAGTAGGGACACAAGGAAGAACTGATTTTAGCCACTAAAGCCACAAAAAGACTCCACTGATTAAACTAAATAAATCTTTATGAACAAGTTCACGTCTTTATATCACTGTTAGACTTTTCCAGGTGGAAAATTAAGTTTATGTCCCCATCGCTCTCCCGCACCAAACCTCATAGAGAAAATCAATGATTTTAACATCACAGCACAAAGGAGTTGTTGATCCACTGCTGCCTCCATCACAAAGTTTTAATGTCTTATTTTGTCACTACTGTGTTTAAGATCATTTGTTCAGATTTAACTCAAAGTGACCACAAGAGGGCAGCAGTAGACCAGCAGCTCCTGTGTGCTGTGTGGTTGAAATCACTGATTTTCTCTATGGGGTTTGGTGTGGAAGAGTGAGTGGTTTACAAACTTCAGTTTCCTGTTGTAATCGTCTGTCTAACAGTGAGATAAAGATGTGAAACATGTTCTTAAAGATATCGTAGACTTAAACTGACATAGATTTTATTAGCCAAGGGTGAAGCCAACCCTTTCATGTCCATAAACACAAGGTTCAAGGTTCAAGGTTCAAGGTTTTTATTTGCCATTTGTGCTTAAACAGAAAGTCCAGGCACATTGGAAATCTTGTGCGGGTTCTACGAGTCAGTAGTACGAAACATAAACACACTTAAGGATAAATATAAATATAAGTATAAAAGTAATAATAAAAAAAATGTTGAAGATGTGGGGAAATAAAAATAAAGAAATATACAGTTATACAGCAGATTATGGGGTGTATTGCACATTTCTGACATTGCACATTTATCAGGGAGGGAATATTGCACATAATGTTACACATGGTTAGGTGAGGTAGTGTCTGGTAATTTACAGAGAGTTCAGTGGTTTTGATTTGCCATCAGTCTGACTGTGGCCGGGAAAAAACTGTTAAAAAAGCGAGTTCTGTGTGTTTTGATGCTGTCCGCTCTGCTGTGCCTCAGGTTGTACTTGCAGCGTTTGTGTTTGAGCAGAGTGTGAGCGGGGTGGAGTGAGTCTCTAATGATTCCCTCTGCTCTTTTCCTACAACGCTGCGTATACATGGAGTCCATGGTAGGAAGTTTTGTCCCAATAATCCTTTCCCCAGTCTTTATGACTCTCTGCAGGGCCTTCCTCTCTGCCTGTGTGGTGTTCCCGTACCAGACAGTGATGCCTGCGGTGAGGATGCTCTCTATCAGTCCTCTGTAGGCCAGGGTGAGAGGGCGGTGGTTCAGTCCAGCTTTCCTGAGCAGCCTGATGAAGTACATTCTTTGCTGGGCTTTTTTCACTGTGGCTGTGGTGTTACAAGCCCAGCTCAGGTCAGATGTTACCTGCAGTCCCAGGAACCTGTAGCTGTCTGTCCTCTCCACCTCAGCCCCGCTAATGAATAGAGGCTGTAGAGGGGGGGGTTTCTTCCTGAAGTCCAGGATTAATTCCCTGGTCTTGTCTGTGTTGAGGAGGAGGTCGTTCTCCTCTCCGTAGACCGTGATGTTATTTACCAGGGCCCTGTATCCTGACTCGTCTCCCCCCTTGATGAGCCCCAGGATGGTGGTGTCATCAGCGTATTTAATGATGATGGAGCTGTCCTGGGTGGAGACACAGTCATGTGTGTACAGGGTGAAGAGTTTGGGGCTGAGGCAGCAGCCCTGTGGTGATCCAGTGCTGACTCTGATTTCAGCAGACACTCGTCCTCCCATCTTCACCGCCTGGGGCCTTTCGGTCAGGAAGTCCAGGATCCAGTTGCAGGTGGGAGTAGGGACTCCAAGGTCTGCCAGCTTTACGATCAGTCTGCCTGGGTGGATGGTGTTAAATGCAGAGCTGTAGTCCAGGAAGAGCATCCTGGCATACGCTCTGCTGCTCTCCAGGTGTTGCAGGGTGTGGTGAAGAGCTAATGCTACCGCGTCGTCCACTGATCGGTTGGGGCGGTAGGCGAACTGGAGGGGGTCCACAGTGTCTGGAACCATGTTGTTGATGTGGGTGAGGACTAATTTTTCCAGGCACTTCATGGTGACTGGTGTGAGTGCCACTGGCCTGAAGTCATTTAGGGTGGGTGTGTCTGGTCTTTTAGGGACTGGTATGATGGTGGAGGTTTTGAAGATACGGGGGACTACAGCCTGAGATAGTGATGTGTTGAAGATATTGGTATACACACCGGCCAGTTGTTCTCCACAGGCCTTCAGTACTCTGGAAGGCACTCCGTCGGGTCCCACAGCTTTGTGGGGGTTCACCTTCTTCAGAGCCTTTAGGACCTGTGTGTGTGTCACCTGGAAGACAGTGTCCGTGGGGTCACAGGGGGTTTTTGAGGGTGAGTCTGTGTTCAGCCTGCCGAACCCCGCATAGAAGTTGTTCAGGCTGTCTGGGAGCGTGACGTCCCGGGGGTCTTTGGTTGTTGTGGTCCTCCTGTAGTTTGTGGCAGACTGGATTCCCTGCCACATGCTGCGTGTGTTGTGGTTGTGGTAGTAGCCTTCAAGCTTTTGGGAGATGGACTTCTGCAGCTCGTACCGGGCTCTCTTGTACTCCCCGTGGTCTCCTGACTTGAAGGCCTCCCGCCTCTTCCTTATATTCCGCCGTACGTCCCCATTAAACCAGGGTTTTTGGTTGGGGAACATACGCACAGTCCTGGGGGGTGCGCAGATGGTCGTGCACCAGCTGATGTAGTCACTAACGGTCGTTGTGTATTCATGGATGTCGTCAGTGGCCTCTTTGAACATGCTCCAGTCTGTGGCCTCTAAGCAGCCCTGCAGGCTAGCTTGTGCACTATCAGTCCAGGTGTTAATAGTTCTGACTGTGACTGGGCTTGACTTGAGCCTTTTGTTATAAACACGCCGTTAAAAAGAGATCAATGAGGAGTTTGAGTTTAACCCAGAGATTAAGAGCTGTGTTTTCCTGACTCTTTGTTTTTAACTTTTTGAAAACTGTATCATAAAGGATTTGGTGATTTGTTGCTCAGGTTTGAACCTGTGTTATTTAATAATAAAGGTATTTTTCAGTTCATCAGTGTCAAAGTCACATAAAGGTCTAAAATGTAAAAACCAGTGTGTGTACTGCTGCTGACTGACTTCTTTGTGATTTTTAGGTTGCGTGATCGCAGAGCTCTTCACCGAGGGTGTGCCGCTCTTCGACCTGTCGCAGCTGCTCGCGTATCGCAAAGGCCACTTCCAGACGGAGCATGTCCTCATGAAGATCGAAGACCACAGCATTTTAGAGCTGGTAATGATTCTGAATCTTAGACCATTGGGTTTAAACAGACACCGTCCGACATTTGTGGAAAAGTTTGTTCTGTTTGACTCGTAATTCTGAACTGGAAGTGATGTCATAACTGCGTAAGGGTCGTTCCAATTTCCATAACTCGGGTCATGGAATAATATTTATGGAATAAGAAAATGTTGACCTCTGTGTCTCAGGTGACTCACATGGTGCAACGGGAGCCGGAGAAGCGTCTGACGGCAGAGGAGTACCTGAAGCAGCAGAGAGGGAAAGCCTTCCCCGACATCTTCTACACCTTCCTACAGCCGTACATCGCTCAGTTCGCCAAGGAGACCTTCCAGTCCGCCGACGAGCGAGTCCTCGTCATCCGCAAAGACCTCGACAACATCCTGCACAACTTGCGAGGAGGTGGGAGGAGTCTTACCTGAGACTGTAGCATCTCATTTGCAGTGTTTAAGAATGTGTTTTCTCCTCAGGCTCCTCCTCGTCTTTGTCGCAGGAAGGTGTCGAGCCTGCGCTGAGCTCCAGGGAGGAGCAGGGCCTCATCGTCCTGGTGTCCGTCATCACTTCCTGTCTGCAGACGCTTCACTCCTGTGACTCCAAACTCGCCGCCCTGGAGCTCATCCTCCACCTGGCTCCACGGCTCAGTGTCGACATTCTGCTGGACCGCATCACGCCGTACCTGCTGCACTTCAGCAACGACACCGTGCCGCGCGTGCGCGCTCAGGCCGTGCGAACTCTGGCCAAAGTGCTGGCTCTGGTGAAGGAGGTGCCGAGGAACGACGTCAACATCTACCCAGAGTACATCCTGCCGGGCATCGCGCACCTCGCACAGGACGACGCCACCATCGTCAGGCTGGCGTACGCAGGTCAGTGAGGGACAGGAAGTTGTGCGGAACATTTCATTTGGTGTATTGATGTGTATTTGAACAGTTTGTTCGGTGTCGGTCGACATTTCAGAGAACATCGCTCATCTGGCAGAGAGCGCGCTGCGTTTCCTGGAGCTGGTTCAGGAGAATAACGTCAACAATGAGCAGGACCTGAGCGGCGAGGACGCAGAGGAAATGCTTCACCCGAATGAGAACTACGACTCAGGTATGCAAACTCCAAGCACCTTTAAAGAGACGCCGTGCTTCTTCACCACAGAGGTTCCCTCACAGAGTTAAATATACCGTTAAACATGTAGCTGTGTGTCAGTGTGACGAACTCGCTGTGCACATGTGACTTTCAGAGTTGCAGGCTCTTCATGAGATGGTGCAGCAGAAGGTGGTGACGCTGCTGAGTGACTCCGAGAACATCGTCAAGCAGTCGCTAATGGAGAACGGCATCACGCGCCTCTGCGTCTTCTTCGGCCGACAGAAGGCCAACGATGTCCTGCTGTCCCATATGATCACCTTCCTCAACGACAAGAACGACTGGCACCTGCGGGGGGCGTTCTTTGACAGCATAGTGGGTAAGAAACCTCAAAATCCGTGACACAATGAGCTCTCGCTGGTGTAAATTTCACCCTGTCTTCTTCTTCCCTCCCTCTGTCTCTGTGTTGCCACGGTGAAGGCGTGGCGGCGTACGTGGGCTGGCAGAGCTCGTCCATCTTGAAGCCGCTGCTGCAGCAGGGTCTGAGCGACACTGAGGAGTTTGTCATCTACAAAGCTCTGAACGCGCTCACCTGCATGTGTCAGCTGGGTCTGCTGCAGAAGCCGCACATCTATGAGTTTGTCGGCGACATCGGTAAGAGCGGTGACGTCACGGCGGACACGCCAACGTATTTAGGGAAATTAAAATGAAATGAAACGGAGCAAAAAAGATGGTGTAGGTAAAGTTCCTTTGATGACGTCTGTCTCCTCCCTCTTGCCGTAGCTCCGTTTCTGTGTCATCCCAACCTGTGGATCCGTTACGGCGCTGTGGGCTTCATCACCGTGGTCGCTCAGCACCTGAACGTGGCCGACGTCTACTGCAAACTGATGCCACACCTCAGCCCCTTCATCACCCAGCCCATCATCCAGGTGAGTCATCGTCATGACGCAGTAGTTATTTCACCTGTAGACCATCATTGTCATCATGACTTAGTAGTTATTTCACCTGTAGACCATCATTTTCATCATGACGCAGTAGTTATTTCACCTGTAGACCATCATCGTCATCATGACTCAGTAGTTATTTCACCTGTAGACCATCATTGTCATCATGACTCAGTAGTTATTTCACCTGTAGACCATCATCATGACTCAGTAGTTATTTCACCTGTAGACCATCATCGTCAGTAGTCATCTCAATTTTAGACCATCATTATCATGACTCGGCAGTTATCTCACCTGTAAATGATCGTGACTCAGCAGTGATCTCACCTATAGATGATCATCACCACCATGACTCGGCAGTTCTCTCACCCTCTCCTTGTCTCCTCAGATTGATAAGGAGTTGGTTCTGCTCAGTGTCCTGAAGGAGCCTGTGAGTCGCTCCATCTTTGACTACGCGCTGCGCTCCAAAGACATCGCCAGCCTCTTTCGCCACCTGCTGCTGCGGCAGAAGAAGCGCGCCGGTTCCATCCCAGAATGCCCCACTCCTGACGACCCAGCCATCGCTCAGCTGCTGAAGAAGCTGCTGTCACAGGTCTGAGCCACCACGACGCAAACTCACTGTTCGACAAATCACTCACTCTCCCGCACCAAAGTCCACAGAGAAAATCGGTGATTTGAGCTCACACACACAGTTCGTAAAAACACACATGCCACATCAGCGGATGAACTCATGGGTTCGATTTTAGTGCATGTGCACCATCACACTTCTGTGTGCATGTGTGTTTTCACTGATCATTAGATTATTCCTGGAATAAATCTGCTGCTGACAGATGGAAGTTTTACTGCCACGGTCAAGAAAAAGCTGTTTGTTCAACTTTCAAATTGAATGTTGTTTGGACCAATGTGTTCATATGGGAATGCCTGACGCACACACACACAGTATTTCCAAAGAAGACACAAGATCTACTGTGAAAACCTCACAGTAGAAAAATATAAAGTGTGTGTGTGGGCTGAGCAGAACCACAGATATTTCCAAATATTAACAAAATTAAATAAATAATTACATAAAGTACATAAATCAGACATGCTAATGAGTACAGAAATGAGTGAATCAGACATGATGAAGTCCAGTGTTTGAACCTCTGACCCCTGGCCTGGTTCAGCTGGGACGATGATTCAAGCTGACGGAGTTCAGCTGTAGTTTTTATCAGGCTTTATCATCTGTTGACTGGAATAATGTGCAAATGAAGAAGAATGATGATGCTTTCTGATACTGTGAAGGCCACAGACTCTTGACCAGACGCGGACCAGTTTGTTGGTCTTGTTTAGAGCTGAAGCGATTAATCAATGAATCGATTATTAATCGATTACTAAATTAATCGACAGCCATTTTGATAATCGAATAATCGGTTTGAAGCTTTTTTCATGATTTAAACAATATTTCGGATAGTTTAAGCTTCTTAAATGTCAGTATTTTCTTCATTTCTTTGCTCTGGATAACAAATAAATCATTAAAACTCAATGATTTTGGTATGTCGACAAAACAATAGGTTTGAGAACATCATCATTTCCAGGTTTGACAAACACCAATAAACCAAACAATTAATCGATTAATCGAGAAAATAATCGACAGATTAATCGATTATGAAAATAAGCGTTAGTTGCAACTCTAGTCTTGTTTTCCTTGGTAAATTGCTGGATTACAGCTACCCTGGTTTTACTTACTGTGACACATGAGCATGTGAATGAGGAACCAGGGATTTAAATTCTGATGAACCACAGCCTCGCAGACTCTCCCACACACTGTTCCTGTTATTCAGAATCCCAAACCACAAAGACTGAAGCCTCTTCAGGCTCCGTCTGCCTTTCCTGCTCAGGAAGTCATGTGATGAACACAGATGTTCTATAAACACATGTTGAGTCCGGATTCACTAGAAAAGTCCCCAGGGGTCACAGCAGGAGCAGAGCAGTTTTTTATTTCTACTGTTTCTACTGTGAGGAAAAACAATCACACAATCATCAGCTTCATGGATGAATATCAGCATGGATATGCCGATATCACAAACCAGAGTATATATGCCGATATTATTACATTACATTACATGTCATTTAGCAGATGCTTATATCCAAAGCGACTTACAATGGAATTGAGTACAATCAGCCAGGGGTGTAGTCGAACTTGCGACCATGATGTCTTTCGCACACAGGGCACATATATCATGATATCACTAACCCGAGTATATTTGCCGATATCACAAACCCGAGTATATATGCCGATATCACAAACCTGAGTATATATGCCGATATCACTAACCTGAGTATATATGCCTATATCACTAACCTAAGTATATACAGTATGCGATATCATAACGTAATATATGCGATATCACTAGCGGTATATATGTACGATATCACTAACCAGTGATATATATGCGATATCACTAACCGATGTATATGCGATATCGCGATATCGCACTGGTGAATATATGCGATATCATGATATCACAAGCCGTTATGCCAATATCACTAACCTAAGTATATATGCCGATATCATGATATCACAAACCTGAGTATATATGCCAATATCACTAACCTAAGTATATGGCGGTATCATGATATCACCAGGCTGAGCATATAATAGCGATATCATAACCCTGAGTAATAATGCGATATCACAAATCTGAGTATATATGCCAATATCACTAACCCTAAAGTACTTATAAATATCGCTGATATCCAGAGCGCGATCATACCATGCCGTATCACTAACCTAAGTATATATGCTGATGTCAGCGATATACTAAGGCTGAGTACATATATATATATATATATATATATATATATGCGAATCACTAACCCGAGTATATATGCCGATATCATGATATCACTAACCCGAGTATATATGCCGATATCATGACACGCAAACCCGAGTATATATGCCGATATCACTAACGTGAGTATATATGCCGATATCATGATATCACTAACCTGAGTATATATGCCGATATCATGATATCACTAACCCGAGTATATGATATCACTAACCCGAGTATATATGCCGATATCATGACACGCAAACCCGAGTATATATGCCGATATCACTAACGTGAGTATATATGCCGATATCATGATATCACTAACTGAAAATGAAGAAATGAAAAGTCCACAACATGACTCAGCTGAAATGCTTGGGGACCCAAAAACCCCCTCCTGTGATCCACCCAGTGTTTGGGAACCGCTTGAAAGCTTACCTGCGTTTGTTTGTTTTCCTCCTGTGATCAGGGGATGACGGAGGCGGAGGAGGACAAACTGCTGGCGCTCAAAGACTTCATGCTCAAGTCCAATAAAGCCAAAGCCAACATGGGCGAGCAGAGTCACATGGGAGAGGCGGGGCTTACCGGCGTCATCGACCTCGCCACGCTGGGAATCACCGGGCGACAAGTCGACCTGGTCAAACCTAAGGCTGAGGCCGAGGACAAGAGAGGTAACGACTCACGATCACACGGCCCTGCTGCCTGCAGCGCCGCCTGCTGTAAATCTCCAGTACTAACCTGGAACCACAGAGACAGAAAAATATGTTCCAGCTCAAACGTTTCAATGAAATACAAACAAAAGTTACACAGTTAAAAACAAAACAGATTTAATTTACAAGCAGATTATGAAAAACACTCTGTTAGTTTCCAGTCTTTCTGCAACATATTTATAACGATAACAATGGTTACAAACCAATAATACTGTGATATGTTAAAAAACAAAAAAAATACTACCAGATTACCATCACATCAGATTAAATGTGAATCTAAATGTGGTGATTATGTATAATAACAGACTCTGTGTGATGTTTCTAAACATCTGCTGATAGAACATTAAAAAAGATAAAAAGGAGCTCGAAGGAACTCCCTCCTCCTATTCTAATGTCCCACATTAGTCATGTTCCTTTCATTCACTCCACACTGTAACTAAAATAATAAAAGTCCAGATGAATATGTTTTTCATACTGATGGTGTTTGGTTGGTCTATACCATCATCATCATCACATGTTAAATACAAAGATATAATTATATGAGCTTCACTTTAGAGACGACTTCTCTAAGACAATAAGTGAAGCTCCACCTCCTCTAAAATGCCTAATATGTTTCAATTTCAACACTAAACGTGTGTTAGAACCCGTCACAAGTTTGTTCAGAATCAGCCGTTCATAACGACGACGGATCATCATCTTATGTGGTTTCATATTCCTGCAGCGCTCTATGAAACCACACAGAAGAGGTTTTTATTATCACTGCGCTGACAAAAAACTGGAGCAGTGGGCGGGGCTTCTGTGTGACAAAGAGAAATAACATCTGTTTGTTTGTTTCAGCGAGAAAACACACAAAACAAGACTCCACCATGAACGAGGAGTGGAAGAGTATGTTTGGATCCCAGGAGCCACCGTCCACTCAGCCCACCACGGTAACACTGACCCTCACCCTGTCACCACTCTGACCTCTGACCCTCACTCAGTCACCACACTGACCTCTGACCCTCACCCTGTCACCACACTGACCTCTGACCCTAACCCTTTCACCACTCTGACCCTCACTCAGTCACCACACTTACCTCTGGCCCTCATTCAGTCACCACACTGACCTCTGAACCTCACTCGTTCACCACACTGACCTCTGACCCTCACTCGGTCACCACACTGACCCTCACCCTGTCACCACACTAACCCTGTCACACGTTCACAGGCAGGTGACGGAGCAGGCGGTCAGATCAGGAAGAGCGCGGTGACGCAGTCGGTGCCCGTGCTACAGTCGGTGGCGAGTGGCCCCGCCTACCAGCGCCGCATCAACACGTGTAAGGCGGAGCTACAGCAGCTGGTGCAGCAGAAGAGGGAGCAGTGCAGTGCCGAGCGCATGGCCAAGCAGATGATGGAGAGCGCCGAGTGGGAGAGTCGACCTCCTCCGCCCGGTAAGTGCGCGCCCGGCAGCGGTTGCCATAGCGACCGCGTGTCCCGACCTGACGTGTGTGTGTGTGTGTGTGTTGCCTCAGGTTGGCATCCTAAAGGTCTGCTGGTCGCTCACCTGCACGAACACAAAGCGGCCGTCAACAGAATCCGAGTCTCGGACGAACATTCCATCTTTGCCACGGCGTCCAACGACGGCACGGTCAAAGTGTGGGACAGTCAGAAGATGGAGGGAAAGACCACCACCACCAGGTGGCGATATCAAACAAACGAAACCCCAGCACAGAGAGAACGAGAACGGCTAACGTCTGTGTTTCTCCGCAGGTCGGTGTTGACGTACTCTCGTATCGGCGGCCACGTGAAGACGCTGACCTTCTGTCAGGGATCACATTACTTAGCTGTGGCGTCGGACAACGGCGCCATCCAGCTGTTAGCAGTGGAAGCTAACAAACCTCCAAAGTCTCCTAAAGTTCAGCCGTTTCAGACGAGGTGAGAAAAACAAACACATGCTTCTACACCTGTCTCACTCTCTCGCCTATACACCCTTCTTTACCTGTCTCACTGCCTCACCATCTGTCCTCACCTGTCTTACTTAGTCTTGTCCCTCACACTTTCTCACTGTGTTTGTCTCACTCCTTCATATCCGTCACATTGTCTCGTTCATCTTCAGCCTCACTGTGTCCTCCCGTCTCATTCCCAGGTCTCTGGACCTGCAGGAGGACGGCTGTGCTGTGGACATCCATCACTTTAACTCTGGCGCTCAGTCAGTGTTGGCGTACGCGACGGTCAATGGTTCTCTGGTCGGCTGGGACCTTCGCTCCAACTCCAACGCGTGGACGCTTCGCCACGACCTGCGTCTCGGTCTCATCACCTCGTTCAGCGTGGACATGCACCAGTGCTGGCTCTGTCTGGGTGCGTCTGCGTCTGCGTCAAACATTCAGGAACGAAATTCTGTTCAAGTTATTTTGATACAAAAACAAGAGTTTCTTCACATTCTAGTCGTTTGTTTTCCTCCACAGGGACGAGCAGCGGCACCATGGCATGCTGGGATATGAGGTTCCAGCTCCCCATCTCAAACCACACCCACCCTGCTCGAGCACGAATCAGACGACTGCTCATGCATCCGCTCTACCAGTCGTCTGTGATCGCAGGTGAGAGGACGACACCTTTTTAATCTCACAAAAAACCTGGAACTATCCCTTTAATAATCACATTAAAATGTCTCTGTGTCTGTGTCCAGCTGTCCAAGGAAACAATGAAGTGTCTATGTGGGACATGGAGACAGGAGATCGTAAATTCACACTGTGGGCGAGTTCTGCTCCTCCACTCTCTGAGATGCAGGTGTGTGTAGCAATCATTAGCGTTAGCATTATTTTATCGATACATTCATTAATGCCTTTGTACCTGAGGACACCTGGACGGAATAGCATGCTAACAGTAGCAACATAGTTAACCATAACAAACCTTAGCTTCTTTAAAGTGCTGCTAACAGTAGCTGAAACATTTCATCAGTCTTAGTCTTAGCTTTGTTTTTGAGTGATGCTAAAAGTAGCTACACATAGCTAACCACAACAACTGTTAGCTTGTGTTGCACCTCTTCATGTAGCGCCTGCTGGAACTTACTGGAAGTAGAAGTGTTAGCTTCTGATGCTAACAGTAGTTGTGCTGCTTTCACGCTGAAGTGTTAGCTTAAGTCGCGTATGCTGCTGTTCCTTTAGCAGCAGCTCAAACGCGTTTATTCACTGTCGTATTTTTGTTTATTATTATTTTTTACTGATAATTAACATTTTTGCTGTGTGTCTGTGTGTGTGTGTGTGTGTGTGTGTAGCCGTCTCCTCACAGTGTTCATGGGATCTACTGCAGTCCAGCTGATGGGAATCCTCTGCTGCTGACGGCCGGGTCAGACATGAGGATCAGGTGACCTGATTTTAACTCCTGTGATTTTTCCTGCTTCTACTTGAAGTTAGCGTGCTAACAGTTAGCGTCCAGCGTGTCCTGACGTGGTGTCTCTGTCCTCAGGTTCTGGGACCTGGCGTATCCAGAGAGGTCCTACATCGTGGCGGGAGGAGCCAACGACTCGCTGCACTGTCCGTCTGTCCTGTACAGCAGGAAGATTATAGAGGGGACGGAGGTCGTCCAGGTGCACACACACACACACGGGCGGAGCCTCAAACTCACTATAACCGTGCACACTTTATGTGCATGTGTGTTTCCCATCATGCACCTGTGACGCACTAACACGGTTGTTTAATGTGTGTGTGTGTGTGCAGGAGATCCACAGTAAACAGAAGAGCGGTGTGGTGGAGGACTCGCCTCGCCGCGGCCCAGAATCCCTCCCTGTGGGACACCACGACATTATCACCGACATCGCCACCTTCCAGACCACGCAGGGTTTCATCGTCACCTCGTCCAGAGACGGAATCGTCAAAGTCTGGAAGTAAAGACGGACGGACAAAAGAAGAAAAAAAACAAAACACGGACGAATCCCGAATCACGTTTCTACATTTTCACGTTTCACTCTTAGTGTAAACAATCCGATCTGTACCGAAAACCAGATTTGTTCTACGCATGCGAGAAAGTGCGGCTACTTCCGGTCACCAAGTCTGAACAAATCGGGTTTCCGGTTGTGTGTCGGCGTCACTTCCTTCCTGTCACATGCTTTTAAGGAAATGACATCATGTCTGTAACTGTTTGGAGCTGCTCGCTGCTGCCTCCTACTGACGGCTGCTCCCAATGACATGCGAACAGTGGCACGTTTGCTCCCGCCTCTTCGTAGCTGCGGCCGATTTAACGAAAAAAAGAGAAATATATATGAGAAAAAAAGAAAAAACATGAAAATCATGTCACATGGGAAAAATCATGAGCTTTTGTGTCATTTAATTCAGACTCATCAATAATCAATATTTTCTCTTTAAGGCCATCATTAATTTAAAGAGAAAAGAAATAAACCTATAATCAATACTGATGATCATGTGAGTCACTTTAAATCTGATGAAACAGAATCACAGACATCAAACGTCTTCACACCACAAAATAACCGTTAAAAACAAAACCGTCACATCAGATTGTGTACATACTTTATTTTGAAAGTTATATAAAAGGTCATGTGACCTGTGTCAGTGTTTGTCTGGTCAATAAAATCGGATGTTTTATCTGCGTTCTCGTGTGTTTTACCAATTATTTCAATGTTTAGCTAACAATTATGAAGCAAAACAAAGGGATAGTCTGGGTTTTTTTTTTAAGTCAAAATCAAAAGGGGGCGCTCTCAGCAAAGTCTGTGCTGAATATGTGTCAGTGTAACTCATACAACCACACTTGACCTGTGACATTAACCAGAGCCTCTGAAATGGTCTCCATGACGACAACTGGAGTTTACACCAGAGACAATCCTACAGGAGTCTCCTACTCTCACTCACACACACACAGAACAGGTTCCATCTCGACCAATCAGAAACCTCCTGTCAGGTTTTTTTTCTGTACAGTTCCGTGAGTCGGTTTGATAAAACACAGATGATGACCTCCTTGTTCACACACACACACACACACACACTTCAGACCTTTTAAGGCTCAGTTTGCAGCTGCTGTGTTTATGTCGAGGAACAAATCAGACTGAACAAAACTACACACACACACTTGTTCTATGTCTTAGTGAGGACACCTCATAGACAGACAGAAAACATCCACTTACCTTAACCAACACGACTAAGTGCTTAACCTTAACTTTAACCATGAAAAAGTCCTTGTTGTGAGGACCAGACAAAAAGTCTCCACAAAGATATAAATACAAAAACACAAATTCTGCTTCTTCTGCTATTGTTCGTAAACTTTTGCTCGTAAACGTGAAAAAGCTGTGGCTCATTAACACAAAGAAAGAAAAACAAGAAACACTTTTGTCGTAAACAACAGTAAAGTTTTATTCCACAGGTGAAGTCATGAGTCAACACTACGTAAAGTTTGATTCTGGTTGGCTTTTTTCCTCCTGAGAAAGATTGTTGTTGTTTTTTAACAGTATATGGGTGAGAAGAGGTGGGGCTTGGTTAAGGAGCGGAGCATGCGATGTCACACCTGACCACAACTGTTGAACAAAATGGCCGATTTAGTCACATAGCTGCAATTCTAGTTCTCAAATATGAAGATTTGATTTTGATTCTTTGTCACAAACTGAATCTGAGAATCTTTAACGGACTAATCGATTATTCAGTAATAAAAGAAATTTTCACGCCAAAACTCAAACTCATTCCGTCGAAAATCTGCTTTGTGTTGTTATAGAAATTTAAAAATAATAATATGTGAAATCTGGAAATTTAGGGTTTTTACGAATAAAAGGTTTTTAAATTTGGGTCGTGTAACCTTCAGGGTCGTTTTTTGTTGTTTTTTTAGTTGTGATGGAAATGGCGTTACCGTGGAAACAAAGCTCAGTTACATAAACATTCTTCTGTGGTTGGACTCGTCGAGTCTCCACCTGCTTCACGACAAACAGCACCAGGTTTGATGGACGACGGCGAGCGTCGGCCATGTTTTACAGGAGCAACATTCACGTTCAAGAAAAACAACAAAGGTGACTTTAGTTTAACTCGTCCTGGACTGGACTAAAGTGGACTGGACTGGACCTCCATCGTTTCCCCTGAAAGTTGACGTTTCCTGAACTTGATAAATGTTAAGTGTCTCTGTGAGAGCGGTGTGGGGACATTGAGGTGACCTTGTGGTCCTCATCGACTCTTGGTCAGACACAGATTCTCGCACTCGTCTTGCGTCTTGAAGCGGTTCTCGTTGCCGCCGCAGCCGCCGAACCAGAAACGAGAACACTCGTTCTGTTCGGTGTCAAAGAACCAAAACATGGTGTAGTTTTGACACGAGCCGGGATCCTGGACCTGGAAACAGGCGTCTGAGACACACAGAGGGACAGATGAGAGACACATCACATCATGACCATGTTCCTTTAGTGATATCTTTGTTTACGATGTTAAAAACTTTCTCGCTGTATTTTCACTTTTCTGCTCATCAATTAGATCAATAAATAATATCAGTAAAACAATTCTGATGAAAGAACTAAAACAAGTAGTTTAATTAACTCTCTGATTCTGACTCTTGGACTGTGATTCTGGTTCAGTTCTTACCTTTAGAGGTGAAGCTGTTGAGCCGAAGCGTCGACACGTCTGCGTCTGTGGGAGGAAAAATAAAAACGGTCAACAACAAACTTATAACTAATAACAATTATCATTATTAGTATTATTATTATCATCATCATTATTTTTATTATTCTTAAAACAGCGCAACCTGCTGACGACACAACCACAGGAATCTAACAACAGTTAACCATTAAACTTAACGGATCATTCAAAAATGCACTGAGGAAACTGAATTTATGCTGAGTCATCGCTAACAGCTAACAATGGTAGAAAAACACAGAATGGAGCTCAACATGCTAACAACTACCTGCTAGCTAAAGTTGGTTTCATAATATCCTGCAGCTGAAGGTCAGTTTGTGAAGGTCAGAGTAAAGGTCATTGTGAAGGTCAGTGTAAAGGTCAAGAGAGAGATCTTTATTGTCCCCGGAGGGCAATTTGTAGTGCAGCCAGCAGCATAAGACAACAGTAAAAACCAAGTACAACAGTGACACAACATATGCTAATAATAGAAATAGCAATAAAATACATACACAGGACAACAGTTAACAATAGTTAGTTAAATAGATAAAATAGATAAAACAACCAATAAAGTGCAACCATGCCATCCTGGAAGAAACAGGATTTAAAGTGACCACAGTGCTGTCAATTGTTAAGGAGGCCAATGGCCACTGGAACCCAGGTATTTTTAAATCTGTTGGTCCTGCATCTTGGCACATGAAATCTGCGTCTGGATGGGAGCAGTTTAAATTCAGGTGCCAAGGGATGGCTAGGGTCGGTCAGGACGAGTCTGGCTTTATTCAGGGCCCTAGTTTTGTACAGCAAGGAAATGTCTTTCAGTGGAGCACCAACAATTTTACTGCACACTCTGACTATGCCCTGAAGTCTGTTGCGGTTCTTCAGGTTAATTGACCCAAACCAGCAAATAGAAGCAAAAGTCAGGACAGATTCGATAAAACAAGAATAAAACATTTCCATGAATTTAGAGTCCGTGTTTATGTTCCTGAGCTTACGGAGAAAGTACATGCGCTGGTTGGCCTTTTTACACACTGCATCAATCTGATGCTCAAAGGACAGCCTGTCATCAATTACTGTCCCCAAATATTTATACTGCTGGACAGATTCTACAGCTTGGTCGTTGATCGACAGGGGGACAGTGGCTGGGCGGGACTTCCTAAAATCAATGGTCATTTCCTTCGTTTTTGAGACATTGATGGTGAGAAAAGACGATTTACACCACTGGATAAAATCCTCCACTACAGGGCCGGGCACCGGGTCATCACGGCTGAGGAGGGACACGATCACTGAATCATCAGCGAACTTTACAATGTGGCGTTTCTCGTGTGAGCTCCGGCATGCATTCGTGTATAGGACGAATAAGAGAGGGGAGAGGACGCATCCCTGAGGAGAGCCGGTGGAGGAGAAGAGAACATCAGACAGAACGCCATTGGCCCTGACCCGTTGTGATCTGACAGTTAAAAAATCCATCAGCCAGTAAATAAGACTCCTGTCGATGTTATAATTTAAGAGACGCTCGGCTAAAATATGGGGCTGGATACAGTTAAAAGCAGATGTAAAATCAATAAAAAGCAGACGAACAAAGCTTTTGGCCTCTTCTAAATGCAAACTGGAGAGGGTCCAAGTTTGCCTGCACAGTGTTCATGAGCTCGTCTTTCACAATCCTCTCAAAAGACTTCATTACCGAGGAGGTAAGAGCAACGGGTCTAAAGTCATTCAGTGTCTTTGTGCATTTATTTTTGGGCACGGGGACAATAATTGAGTCCTTCCACAGGCGGGGGACACTGTGAGTCTGGAGTGACCAGGAGAAAATAAAGCTGAAGAAGAAGGTCAAGGTGAAGGTCAGAGTAAAGGTCATTGTGAAGGTCAGTGTGAAGGTCAGAGTAAAGGTCAAGGTGAAGGTCAGAAGGTCATTGTGAAGGTCAGAGTAAAGGTCATTGTGAAGGTCAGTGTGTGTGAGTCAGAACTTACTGTTGGTGTCAAACGTCCACAAACATGCACCATCCACGTTCACGTTGCCACAGCAACCGTCGCAGCAGAGCGAGAGCGAGCGAGAGCGAGCGAGCAGCGTTTAGTGAGGTTTAGGATTAGTGATTTTATCGACCAATGAAAACACAGAGTTAATGACATGTGATCAAGAGAAAAGACAGAAGTGAGCGAAGCTGAGACAAAACAGAGGATTTTTGTCACAACTTTAAAGGTTAACACTTGGTTTAAGGGTTAGGATTAAGATTCATGTTTAGGTTAGGGTTAAGTTAAGTTAAAGGTTAGGTTTAGGCATTCTGTGGGTGTGTGTGTGTGTGCTGCGAGCATTTCGTCTGGTCCTCACAACTTTAAGGGACTTTTTGAGACCTTTAAAGACTTGGTTTAAGGGTTAGAATTAGAATTGAGTTGAGGTTAAGGGTTAGGTTTAGACAGTGTGTGTGTGTGTGTGTGTGTGTTACCGTTGACTCCTAACACCACTCTCTGTCCGTCTCCTGTGCTCAGAGTCTCGATGACGTTCACCTGTCCCGTCTGTGTCCGTCCTCTCCTCTGCTCCTGGAACCTTTCTTCCGCCTCCTCTGCAAACACCTCCAGGTCCTCCCTCAGCCCCACCTGCCCCTGACTGTCAATCAACAGCAGTGATAAAAACAGATGGTGACCCAGGCTTTAACATTTGCACCCCCTACTGATCATGTCGGTGCAGTGAACTTCTATATTCACCTGACAGCAGTGGGCGGAATCACACGTAAACACACTTTAATGTAAACTTGTGTAATGTGACGTGTGCAGTTACCTGTCTACAATGACCTGTCCTCCTCCTTGTCCTCCTCCCTGTCCGCCTCCCAACTTTTCACAGGTCTGTTTTAGCGATGGAGGAGGATACGTGTTGATTCCCTCTGAAATATAAATAAACAAAGTCAGTTCAGTTTTTTTGCTTCTTCTTATTCAAAGCCGACTGCGCTCTGTGCGCCCCCTTGTGGTGGAGACAGGCAGTGATGTAAGCAGTGAGAACATGGTTTACTCTACCACTCCAACTTAAGTCAACAATATTCACTGTGAGACAGACTTTTCCAACAGGAAACTGAAGTTTGTAAACCACTCACTCTCCTACACCAAACCTCATAGAGAAAATTAGTGATTTTAACGTCACACACACAGGAGTTGCTGATCCGCTGCTGCCTCCATCACTAAGTTCAAATTTATTATTTTAGAAATCCTCTGATCAGATTGACCTCAGTGACATAAAGTGACCACACGAGGCAGCAGAGGACCAGCAGCTCCTGTGTCCCTGTGAGCTAAAATCACTCATTTTCTCTATGGGGTTTGGTGTGGGAGAGTGAGTGGTTTACAAACTTCAGTTTCCTGTTGGAAAAGTCTGTCTTACAGTGAGATTAAGACGTGAAGACATTCTAAAGATATCGTAGACTTAAACTGACATAGATTTTATTCGGTGATTATTTTTGTTAAAGGGGAAATTCTGTTTTTAAACACAGTTGTAACGAGAGCGACCATGCCTGTCTTATGTTGTCTGTCACTGTAGGGGGCGCTCATAAAGCAGTCAGCGCCGACTATAAAAACCTCAGTTGTGCTGTTTTCTAACTTACTGTTGAGGGCGCTGAGGTAGACCCTGAGGAAGCGCTGGGCATAGCCCTGCTCGTCCACCCTCAGTCTGCCGAGGTGTATCAGGTGCTGCTGTACAGGTGAACTGGCCAGCTCCTCCACCTGCACGCGGCTGTAGCGGTCACCGACTGTCACCACAAACACCGCCACCCCCTCACACTTGGCCTGCTGGGAGATGGACTGCAGCTTGGCTCGGTCCTCGTAGGACGTCTGGGTGCCGACCACCACGAGCAGCAGCCTCTTCCTGCGCGGCTGGCTGGCCTTCAGCAGAACCTCCCTCAGCGTGAACTCCAGTGTCTGTCCCAGTGCCGAGGAGCTGCCCACCTGCTCCATCTTCTGTATCAGGTGCGTCCTCATCGCGCTGTGGTCCTGGTAGGTCTGCAGGTTGAACTCCACCTTTGGAGCCTGAGTGCCGCTCTGCTGGACTACGGCCACCCGGGCCTGGTTCCCTGCTTGGCTAGGCTGTGAGCTCACGGCGAGCTCCTCTACCACGGAGCCCAGCAACTGCTGGGCGCCAGAGTACTCGTCCGCCTGCATCTCCCTGGAGCTGTCCAAGACCATGGCCAGGTCCACATTGACCTCCTGAGGCTTCATTACTTCCTGGATGAAGGCGCACTCCTCCGCACGCCGGCACGGGTCTGAAGGATCAGAATTATCTCTGAGAAACCTGATACACATTCACTGAAACCTCAACTAAAGCTGATCTGCTCCAGTTTCTGCTTCAACCAAAGACCCACAACTCAAACTGCTGTTTAGCAACATGGGCGTAGTTTCTGTGTCCAAATAGTGGAGCCAATGCAGAAGCGTCTGAAACCTGCATTCTCCTGACTGTCCATCAGGGGGCGACAATTTGTAACATCAGTGCACAGTTTAACATCCGCTCAGTTGTTGCTAAAGGAAAACTTAGACTTTGGTAAATTAACCTCAGCGATTAAAAGGATTTACAGTGTGTTTCAGGAGTTCACCATTAGATCTAACATAGTCTAAAATTACAAAGTTATTTAAAGTTCTGTTTCTAAGCCACTCATACTTTATTATTTGGAATAAATTCACTCATTATTTAGTCAAAGTATCATAAACTTGTAAGTGAGTGCAGCACTTGGTAAACATATGCACTAAATACACAAACTGAAACAAGTGAAAGTAAAGCCAGAGGGTTTTAACGACATGACATTTAACAAAAATAATAATAACAACATAAACTCACCATAACAGATGGCACAGTTCTTGACCTTCCTTAGGTCGGCGGCCATGTCTCTCCCTAGCACCGTGAACATGGAGTTTCCCGAGTCATCGAGCTGTCGAGAAACAATAAACATCTCTGTAAACTTAATTCTGAAAATTAAACATCAGAGTCCTAAAGCAACGGTGTGCGTTTGACCCTGGATATATATATACAGTATATATATATATATATATATATATATATATACACACACAAGAAATGTCTATGTTTTGCAAAGTCAGAAAATAGAGAATTAAAAAAAACTAAAAAAACATCAAAGCTCCCTGTCGCGATGATGAAGATTCTTCAGTGTCATCATCATCATCAAAAACATCTGGCAGAAAAAAAATTTGAGCCAAGATCCAAACAAGGAAAAGGCTGCAGGCAGAGAAATGTGCAGCTTTGATGTTTCTAATAATCTGACCACCGTTTGTCACTGTGGTGATGATGATGATGATGATGATGATGATGTATAATCATCCTGACAGGCGCACACGTTCTGGACAGAAGGACTGCAGCTAATCAGACATCACTGGTTTGTTGTGAAAGGTTTGATTGTTGCTGCAGCATTAAAACCTTTTCACCATCACAATCACTGCAGAAATATGAATCTTAAAACCTGATCCTCCAATCCAACTTTATTTATAAAGACCTTTAAAAACAACAGCAGGTGAAACAAAGTGCTGTATGTCAGAGAGGAAATAAAACATAGAAACGTAACACCTGACAGACCGAAAACAACAAACAAAAAAACAATCAAATATAAAAACACACAGAAATGCTAAAGGCACAGTAAAGGAGCGTGTCCAATTGACCTTGAAAACTTGTTTTATTAAATCTGGGAGAAAATGATGAAATAATCCACAGGTTGTGTCTGCAGAGGCCGATGACGTAGCAGCAAATGTGATCATCAAATGTGACTTTTGTTTGGAATGAATTTACATTTAAAATTAGCAAATCTTTGCATTAAAATGTTTTATAACAGATCTGATATGGAGTTATGAAACCCTTTTACTATATTTTGCCATGTCATGTATCTCCTGCTCAAATCTCATGAGGCTACAGAAGTTCAAGGTCAACTCGATGGTTTTGTGAACTTTGACGTTGAATTGAATCAAATTGAAAATATAATCAAATCCAGGAGCTTGTGAATCAGAATCGATTCAGGAATTCAGCAGCGATTCTCGGCCCTCACCTTAAACTCAGACCGCTGCCTTGTTCAGGACTTGATTTGGTGGGCGTGGATTAAACCAGCTCGAGATCATCCTGAAATCAAACTTACCTCCATGGCTCGACTGATGGCGAGAGCGTTGCGCAGAGAGACGATCGCTGGGACGATGTTGAGGGCGCGGTACTCCATCACAGCCGTGGCCACATCACTAACGTCCTGAGAAGGTCCGTTGGACAGGAAGACGGCCACCTTCCTCATCAACACTCCAGATCGGACGCGCTTGAAGACGTTCTGACCCACGAAGCGCATGGCGGCCGCCAAGTGGCGTTTGTTGGACGTCCTCTCCAGGGCGATGTTCTGCACAGACTCAACGAGTTGCTTCTTGCGGCGGTAGTCCTGGAAGCGGATCAGGTACTTGGTGTAGGCGCTGTATCCGACCACGGCGACCCGGGCACCCGTGGGACAGTTGCTCTCAGAGATGGCGATGTCCTCCAGCAGGGAGAGGAGGACAGAGCGCTGCCTCTCGAAGGCGGCCGGCGTCACGTCTTCAGACATGTCCAAGCCAAACACCAGCTCGGTGGGGTAGGCGGGACACTCAGACCGATCTGTCCAACAAAGACGAAAATGGCATGTGGATGAGACACAGAAACTGAGACTGTGGTCAAAAGGGATGGACATGGAGAGCCCATCCCTGGAGAGAAAGTAGAAAATATTCACATTTAAGAAGCTGAAAAATGACAGAAACTTGAAAATATTCACATTAAAGAAGCTGAAAAATCACAGAAACATGATTTAATTATTATTAATAAAAACAACACTCAAACCAATTAAACAATGATCAAAATTGTTGACGATGCATTTTAGTAAATGATTCATCTAATACTCGTTGCAGTCCTAAATATATATATAAGACACAAAACCAATGACAACCTAATTTTAGGGTGCATCTATTACCACAAAGTGGCAGCAGCAAGCATTTTTTAAGTGGACCTCACGTGGGAGGACATTTACGAGGTTTCTTGAATGAATCTTGAAGCTGCTCCTCTAAGTGCAACACGCTGCTCAACATGCAGTGAACCCTGCATTACTTTCACTAGTTTAGAATACTCGACTAATATTAGCATCAATTATTAGCATTATTCTCCACAAATGTCCGTCCCAGGTGGTCACATGAGAAGATGAAACCTGACCACACATGAGCCGTGACATGAGCAGAGGAAGTGTTTGTGGTCCATCTTGAAGGTTGGGTGGTGATGGTGATGATGATGATGATGATGACTGAACAGCTTGTACTCACTGTGTTGTTGTGTGTTGTTAAAAGTGAAGGTTACGTACCGATGGCACAGGCTGTGGACAAGAGGAAGAACAATCAGAGCTGAGCTGCAGATTTTACAAAAATTAACCAAAATAAACATTTTATTAAATAGAAAAACTGTAAAATTGAAGCCAATTTATACACAAAACTGACATATTTTTTTTCCTTTAAAAGGTTATTTTCATGTCTTAAGAAAAAGTTTGTTGCTTCTTCTCACTTGTTTGTAAACCACTCACTCTCCCACACCAAACCTCATAGAGAAAATCAGTGATTTTAGCTTGCGGTGTATGTATGTATGTGTGTGTGTGTGTGTGTGTGTGTGTGTGTGTGTTGTTCACTCACCACAGTTGTCTCTAACATATGTGACCAGCTGACATTCCTGACGACAGAAAACAGATTTTATTTATTGATTTATTTGTTGTTGCTATATACAGCAGGTCAACGGGGGCGCTAGTGTTCAGGTGTTTACTCACCGTCATGCCTTTGCCTCCAGGAGGACCTCGGGATCCCTGAGACGAGAAAAGAACAAACAATTATTCATCTTTTCTCTGTAATTACCATCACAATGAGGAAGATAAAAGGTTCAGAGTGTTATTATTGCTTGATTTTTCTTTATTTCATCTCATCTTAATGAATCCTGTAAGCGATATAATCTCAAATAGTGAATAATGATTCATGGATTGGCTATCCTGTGATTATTAGATCCGCACAGTTAAGGATACTTTTCATTGTTTTATATACATTTACAACATATTTATCATTATCTCCATTTTTCTATTTTTTTTTGTTCAATTTCTTGATTAAAATTAACATTAAAGTGCTTTTGTTACTTTAAATATATAAATCTGATTTTTTTATCTCCACTGATTTTAATGTTTAAAGTGATTGAAGATTGTTTTAATAAATCCAGTAAACACGATAATGGTTATAATTTCTGTCAAATTCACTTCAGATTAAGAGTCAGGTGGTTTTATAATCTATATCTTATTCTTAAATGTTTTATCTAAGCCGTGATTTAAATGGTTAAAGTAGCTAATTTAAGTTTGAATGTAGTTTAAATGTCCATCTTTAGGTCCCGTGGACTGTGAGGTGCCACAGATAATGGAAGAATAATCTGGATTAAGTGGCTGTTTCTCACCGTGTGTCCTGCATATCCCGGTTCTCCGTTCACTCCTGATTCTCCGGACGGTCCCGAGTTTCCCTGCGTGGATCAGATCGCAGACAAACCTCAGTGTTTCTTTTTTTAATGTGTGTGTGTGTGTGTGTGCGCGTGAGTGTGCTGTGCATGTGTGTGTGTGTGTGTGTGTGTGTGCGGTCACTCACGCCTCGACCACGGTTGCCTTTACGTCCCGGATATCCTTTGGTTCCCTGCAGCCCGATCTCACCCTGAAGAAGGAGATCATCACTATCATCATCATTCTAATCTAAAACCATAATAATCTCCTGTTTCTGTGAGTGTGTCAGTGACTCACCACAAGACCAGGGTAACCAGGGAAACCAGGATCTCCCTGACAACACACACACACACACACACACAAGCAGACGTTATCACACACTGTCAGATTTATTCTCTTAATCTCCTGGAGAAACATTTGACTCATCAGGGATTAAATCATTTTACCTTGACGCCTGGAGCTCCTGCAGGTCCATGACCGTCTTTACCATCCTGACCCTGATAAAGAATATAAAACAGAGTCAGAGACAGACACTGAGATTGAGCCAGATTATTGGGGATTTTTTTTTAATATCTGACAGATTATATGACACAGCTGATGGTCAGATACGTACAGGTGTTCCTCTGGGTCCCAGTGGTCCTGGACGACCTTTATCTCCAGGATCTCCTGGTTGACCCTTCAACAACAACAGCAACAGTTAGTTTTATAATCTAATTTAATTTGTTTCAAACCTAGTATAATTTAATCCAATTTAATCAGAACTGTTGACATCCTGGTTTAATCTGTTCATCTGTCCTGTGTAGACTGATGGTTACCGGGGTGACAAGGTTAAATAATCTCACCTTCTGTCCGTTAGCTCCGCGACGTCCAGCTAATCCCGACTCTCCAACTTTTCCTGATGCTCCCTGTTCAAAAAATAATAATAATCTGGATGTCCCCAAACGCACCAACACACAACAGTTTACACCTCAGAGATTAAAACAACTGCTGAGTCATGCTGGAAAGCCTCTCAGACAGTGAGTTCACGTTAAAACAACTGCTGAGTCATGCCGGAAAGCCTCTCAGACAGTGAGTTCACATTAAAATAACTGCTGGGTCATGCTGTCAGACATCAATTATCATGATATTAAAATGTTTTTGTCGCCCTGAGATCAGCTGACCTCCTGACCTCCTGTGACTGACCTGTGGTCCAGGAAGTCCGGGGATTCCTCTGGGTCCAGGTTGACCTCTGACTCCTTGGGAACCCTGTTAAAACCATACAGGATGAGTTTTAAGATTCTGGAGGAAACTTTAATGACTGATGATCTGCTGTGCTGACTCACTCGTGGACCAGAAGCACCTGGACTGCCGGGTTCTCCTGCTCCTCCAGGAGCTCCAGGTACACCCTGCACACACACGGACATAGTTGTTTAGTGGTGGAATAAAGCAGTTGTGTTTATATATATCTGTATATCAGCGGTTTGATTTCCTCTCTCACCTTCTCGCCGAGCGCTCCTCTCCTTCCATCTGGACCCTGAACATCACATCAATATTGATATTAATCAATATCATTGTAGAGAATCATTGTAATTCAGCTCAAATCATCCTGCTTTTCAAAAACTCACCGGGTTCCCTTCCACTCCACTCTCACCTGGTGGCCCGTCGGGTCCAGGTAGACCCTGAGAGGATGAGTCAGCAGAAACACAATCATAAGTCAGCAGAAACACAAGAATTACGATTCCTTATGACATCATGAAATATCTCAGGAAAACCAAGGAAGGTGTCTTACCGGAAAACCGGGGTTACCGGCGTCTCCTTTGGGTCCGGGGGTTTTGTCGTCGGCGCCGGGTTCACCCTGAAATAAACACACAGGCTCAGGATCAGCTGTTCGATCAATAACAGGGAGTTCTTACTGATTTTGTAACTCACCGGATCACCTCTCAGTCCTCGCTGTCCTCTAAGCCCCGCCTCCCCTCTGATACCTGGGATACCCTGAGGATGATAGTTTAGGCTGTCAATTAACCAGCAGGAGGTCAGAGGTCATGTGATGGGTGACTTTGCAGCTAATGGGGAATTCCACTGAACTACAGAGAGGCTTTAATCTCCCACAGATTACAGACATGTCATACATTTCTGTTAAATATCTTAACAGTTTAAACTTCTGTTGAATGTAAATCAACTAAATAAAAACATAGAACTAAATCTTTATCAGTAATTAATTCAGTTCCATGTAAACATTGTTCTATTACTGAGGTTAATCATCAAAACCTGTCATTAAAATTATTAACTCAATCATTTCTTTTAATCAATGTAATTAAAAGAAATGAGGAGTTCCAATATTACATCAATATTAAAGTTATAACTGTTACATATTAATCACACAAATGGTACACAATAAAAATAATGTACTAATTTCAGTGCTACAGCAAAATCTTAATAATGAACATGTAAATGGTTACTTTAATTAAAAATTTATTATTATAATTATAATACAAATGAGGTTTTCTAAATACATCTGTTGTTTGAGTTTTGTTTCATGTTAAAAATACAAATTCAACACATTTATATTTTGTTATTTATATATGTGTATATGTATATATATATACATACATATACATATATAACGAATATAAATGTCTTGAACAAGTGAAAATGATGATAAATGTATTTTATATAAGATAATTATATTGATAAAATGTGTAACGGTGTTTACTGGGTTTCCTGGTCGTCCTCGAAGTCCTCCAACTCCGTCTTTTCCCGTTAGACCCTGAGAAAAAAAACAAAAACACAGAACTTGAAACTTGAAACTTTCCTGGACACACCTGCTCATTTCCTGCGTCATTGAAAACAAACCCAATAACTCCTCATTCATCATGGTGTCACCTGATCACATGAAGCTCATGAGAGGGTGAAGAACATGTCACGCTGTCACATATATATATATATATATATATATATATATATATATATATGTATAAATTCAAGATGGAAAATACAGAAAGAGTGTACAGTGACTTTAAAATGATCATATTTTTAGGGTTTAGTCTTTAGGCTGCTTTTACTAAGTGACAAAGTCTCATATGTTTATATATTCTTATATGTTTTAATTTATCACACAACTTATAGATCTGATCTATTTACCAATCTTTTTTTTTTTTTTACATTTTCACTAATTTTATAAACACACCTGATGAAAACGTACTCCGCTCCTCCCATTTAACAAAAAAAGGTGACATAAGATCAAAAATACCATTGGTGCGAATTTGCCAAAAAAGTGTGCCAGCTTTCATTCATGTACATGAAACATGTTTTTAAAAAAATCACCAAATGAAAGCTTTTTTTTTAATTTTCTTTAGCCCCTCCCACTTCCAATTTTGCACGCTTTCTCACACGTAAATTTTCACCAGGTTATGATGCAGTCGCTAATATCTGTGAGTTTTGGGGTACATTCAGGTCCTCAAAAACACAATTTACTTTGAGGAAAAAGAATGACTTTGACTCAACAACACATAAGAAGACGAAAACACTCCCGGGACGTCCATATAAGGAGTTGTGTATGATTCCAAGAGTGCACTCAGGTTTAAATAGGTGTTGATCTTGACGGTGCCACGTCGTTACCTGTTCTCCGTTGACTCCGTGCAGCCCGTCCTCTCCGTCTTCTCCCTGGAACATTGAAGGACAATTTCACTCATTTCCTTTTCTCCTTGACTTCCCAGTGTTTATCAAAAACATTCCTCACTCACAGGTTACATCACTTCCTGTTTCACTTACCCTGTTCCCGCGGAGGCCTCGGTTTCCCTGTGGACACAAGAGGGACACGTCATCATCAAACATGTGCTTCTGCTGCTGCTGCTGCTGCTGTGGTCACATTACTGGTGCTGTGTGCGACAGCGCCGCCGTACCTTTGTTCCTCTGTGACCTGAGCATCCCTGAAGGCCCTGAGGTCCACTGGGTCCTGGACGTCCTCGCTCGCCCTGCAGTCAAACGAGCGTCTTTAAATTCTCTAATGAACTAAATAATCTGTTGTTAAACGTCTTTAAAAGCTTCTTTGTTTGTTTAAAAGAAAACAGCTAAATGTTTCTGATTAGAGATCTTAAAATCGACTAAATATGACCAAAAATTAAAGGTCCGATATGCAACATTGAGCTTTACACATGTCCTAAATAATGTAAATATATGTAAATGTGATGCCACACCCCTCTGTGTACATTTCAATAAATATTACGTGACATTTTTTATTTATTTCTTTTCGTATTCGTCACGAAAATGTTAATCGCTTGTTGCGATCGTTGCCGCCTCCCTCAGGTGGAGCTAACAGCTAAGCTACCAGGTGAATCTGCGGATTTGTGTCGTTAAGTTCAACTTTTCAGACGACTACTTCAAAATGTCACCATCCTACTTTCTGCTGGACCACACAGTGAGGGTGAGACGCACTTCTAGGCTGTATATTTTGAACTGGAGCGGGTTTTTAGTGTATAAGTTTTTGAACTTTCCTCCTCAGGTTTGAACAGACTTCTGAATGTCGGATTAAAAGTGACAGCCCCGATTTACGACCTGTTAACTCCTCCTCCTTTTCTATAAGACGGCCTGTATACGATGTGTGTGTGTACGTCACAATGACAAGTTCATGAATTCCACTTGTAGACAAACTTGGCCAATATGGGTCTAGAATGTGACTGCGATGTGAGCTCCGCAAATGACTAATAAAATGCTAATAATCCAGAGATATAGCCTGAATTTTACTCAAATTTATGATGTTTAATGGTTGTTTTCACTGGTCTGATGAGTTGTGCTCAACAGTGACAACTATTGGCCATCAAGTGTACTGCATAACATGGGACCTTCAAGTCTGATTTCATGATTTTTATTTTCTTCTTTTTTGGTTTGTTTTCAAGTTAAAAGTGAAAAGAATCAAAGTGGATTAAGTGGATGAAAACTCACTGCCACACCCTCCTCTCCAGGGAATCCTGGGTAACCCTTCTGTCCTGACACGCCCTGTCAACAAACAAACAAAGAAAACAACAGCTTCAAACATTTGTCACTGAGTTACATGGAATAAGTTCTTCTGATCCTGAATAGACTGATAAGTCTGATATGGTCCAGAATTGTGTCACTCATTCGTCTTTTATTTGTTTTTGTTTTTTTATTGTTTGTGAAATCAGACGTGAATAACTATGTGCAGATATGTATTTATGGAGAAATAAAATAAAAACAACGTGCTCCCAAAAAATACACAGCAAAATATCATAAAATAATGATTCAGACAACATTGTTATATTAACCTTCAACTATTTTGATAATGGAGTTCAGCTTCTTACTATTTTGACAGTTAACTGAATATATTTAGATTTTTGAGGTTTGGGAAACACTTTTAAACATTTATTAAACAAACAACAAATCAAACGATCGACAAAATAATCAACAAATCATTAAATAAACACTAGTTACTAATAATACTGATGCTAAAAAATATGTTTACATGTGAATTATGAATGAATGAATTTATTATTGAAACTGATTGATGAAAAACTGATAATGAATAATATAATAATATTAAGGAAAGCTTTTATTTATGTTTATAAACATTTATTCTGTGAAAACTGGATCTTAACATTTTCACCCTCGACCTCTGACAGCAGCACCATGTGTTTCTCTGCCCTTTGACCTCTGTACAGTAAACAGGAGCGGGATCTGCTTTACTTTTACAGTCTCAACGTGTCTGACTCCTCCCCCTTTTTTATGACCTTTTGACACTTTAACCTGCTGCAAGAAAATTTGTGACATCATGTTTAAAAAAAAACCCTCACCTTTGACCCTGGCACGCCTCGAGAGCCTCGGATGCCTTCGTGTCCCGAACACTTGCACATGACATTACAGCATTCTCTGTCCGACACAGTGTCCTGGGGAGGAGAGGGAGGAGAGGGAGGAGAGGGAGGAGAGGGAGGAGAGGTAGGAGAAGGAGGAGAGGGAGGAGGCATTAAAACACAACAGTGATTATCTGATTTCTGTCACCATGGAGCCAATTCTGGTTGTGATTTTACAAATGCTGTTTTTAAACTATTCCTCGAGTTTTATGTCCACCATATGTATATATGTATATATATATATATATATATATATATATATACATATACATATATATATATATATATATATATATATATACATATATATATATATATATATATATATATATATATATACACATACACATATCTATACACATATATACACACACACACACACACACACACATATATTTACCTAACTTTTTATCAAAGTCTCTTCCTTTTCCATCCTCTGAACTACATTCCTGTTCCTTTGCTCTCTCTCTTCACACGGTGAAGAATTTAAATATTTTCTTTGGTCGACTTTTCCCTGAGGGTTTTTTTCTTTTCTTTGGTCTTGTGTCAGTAACCGGACACGTCAGGACAAGAAAGACCCTTTTAATAAAGGTTCTGTGATTCTCATCAGGCCAAAGACAAAACGAAAAACATCGCTGCATGGTTTTATTCTTCAATTTCAGCCAGTCAAAAAATGCCTTTAAAAAATTCTGAAAAAGTCCCACTTTAGGGAACCCTGTCCAGAAATAATGAAAAAAATAAGTTTATTTTCATTTATTATATTGAGTGTTATGATTCAGTGGTGCGTTGAGGGACTGCGGGAAATGTTGCTGCTACGTGTCCAGAGTCTGTGCAGCAATAAACGCTGAGTCACACCAACAATCATTAGATACTGAGCTCAAGTATCTCACCGCTAAAAGTTGCTTGAAATATAAATAACAACGTGAAGTACAGATACGTGAATTTTGTACAACATCGGTGACACAGACGACTTACGATCTGTTTGAGGACGGTGCTGCCGATGCTCGGCATGCCGATGCTAAGGGGAAGTTTGTAACCGAACCCGCGACCAAACTCGACCATCTGCAGCTGGGCGGAGTCTCGCGCTCCCTCCAGAGCCACGATGAGCAGAGCGTTGATGCCTGAGGACAAAAACACGACAGAGGGAGACCACAGTGACATATCTACTGTATGAGCAGTTACTAATGATTTGATTTGATTTTTTTACCAGACTGTCTCAGCAGCTCTGACTCATGCTCCAGTTTCATCACATCTTCATCAAGTCCATCAGAGAAGATCAGCAGCACCTGAGGAACGAGGCGAGTCACTCACATTCACTTAATCACAGTGTCAATGTCTCAACTTTCTAATGGGATTGTTCACCATCTCAATAAAATATATATAATCCTAACTCTGCGATATCTGAAGAACATGTTCACTGCTTTATTTCGATGTTCAACAGACTTTTCCAACAGGAAACTGAAGTTTATAAACCACTCGCTCCCACACCAATGTCTATAGACAAAATCTGTGATTTTAGCTCCCGGGAACACAAGAGCAACTGGTCCACTGCTGCGCCATGTGGTCACATTGTGTTACTAAAGGAAATCTGGACAAAGAATTTCAAACACAGACTTTTACTTACTAAGACATTTGAACTTAGAGATGGAGGCAGCAATGGATCAACAACTCCTGTGTGTTTTGATGTAAAAATCACTGATTTTCTCCATAGGGTTTGGTGCGGGAGAGTGAGTGGTTTACAAACCTCAGTTTCCTGTTGGAAAGGTCTGTCTAACAGTGAGATACAGAACAGTTTTGGAAATGTGACATTACTTAGGTTTGAGGACAAAGCTAAAAAAGACATGTTGAGACCCGGGATTCTTAATCATCTCCTCTACTGGTTTGGTAATATTCATGTTTTGCTTAATCCTCCACTGATGCCAGGTCTGTGGTTTGGCAGCGTGAAAAAGCCTCAATGAAAATCAGATGTTGAAACAACAACATGAAAATCAATTAAAGAGTAATTTTCCTCATTTTCTTTTGTCCCACAGTCAAACCTGTGTGTGTTTCTGAAATTACTGCAAAACAAATGACAACATCTAACAGTTTCACCACCTGAAGCTGCAGATTTATGCCGCTCACTTTACTTCAGCTGGAAAATGGAAGGAAACGTTTACAAGCATGAAAAACCCATTTAATGACCAAACTGGGACAATAACAAATTCTTCACTAACAGGGAATCATTTGTCTTCATGCCAATCTTTTAGTCCGTAAACATTTAGAAAAACATTTTAAAAACATCAGTTTCCCCTTGTCCTCCCTAACCCTGGCATTTTCAAAATAAAAGTCCCAGTTTTCTCTCTGTCCATAATGAAGTACAACCCTACAGTTTTCAAAATAAAGGTCACAGTTTTGTGTTTGCCTATGATAAAACACAACCACAGTTTTCAAAATAAAAGTCCCAGTTTCTGTTCTTCCACTGTTCTTAAAAATAAAAGAACAAAAAAAACATGCCCCAAGCATGTTCGTCTAAGATGAAACACAACCATGCAGTTGTCAAAAAAAAGGTCTCTTCTGTTCATCCACACTTCAACACAACCCTGGTCTTCAAAATAAAAGTCTTAGTTTCTGTTTATTCATCATAAAACAAACTGTTTGTCCATGATAAAACACAACCCTGCAGTTTTCATAAGAAAAGTCTTAAAAGTGATCATTGATGAATTGAAAACCAGTGTGTAAGTCAGGAGTAACTGTAACAGATGTGGTGTACTTTCAAACTAAAACGGATTCCTTCCTCTCAGACTCACCTTCACACCAGCTCCGGACTCGGCACGGAACTTTTCCCCAAAGGACTTCAGCAGGGCAGTGTTGAAGTAAGTGGGCTCCGTCAAAGTTAAAGTCTTGACTTTGTTCACCACATCCTCGCTGTAGCCCTCAAAGTTGTAGTCGTACAGGACGCGTCCACTGCGATCCACCACTCTGTAGGCGAGGTTGGTCCTGACAGGTGAGGAGGTGACACAGCACAGGCCTGGTACTGAGGAAATGTAATGTGCGATCTCTGGCAGGAAGGTCTGGAGCTTGGTGTGGCCACTGACCAGCATCTCGCCAGGAAGTCCGGTTCTTTGAGAAATATCGAACCCCATGGCGATATCGATGGTGCAGCCTGCAGAAGAGGAGAATCGTCTTTGCCTCATCGACAGAGAGAAACATGGTGGAAAAAAAATTGCAAGACACTCATTTTAACTCACCAGTTTGTTCTTTGGGGGGTTTGGATTTGCAGATGGTATCCACCACCTTCTGCTTGATTTTTTCCAAGCTACCAAAATCCTGCACAGTAAACAACCTGTCTGCAGAGCCAGTGATCTGCCGCAGCTCCATCTTGTGGTATTTTCCAATGCCAATGGCAAACACCTCAACCCCCAGTGCCCTGAGACGTTCAGCTGGCTCTACGACATCGTCCTGTGACTCACCATCCGTGATCAGCACCAGATTCTGGGAGATCCCCGCAGATCTACGGCTGCCCCTTGATGCCTCAAAATACTCCCTGATGGAATCCAAGGCAAACCCAATGTTGGTTCCTCCACCAAGCTGGACCCGATCCAAGATGTGCTTGGTCACTGCTTGCTCGTCGTAGTACTCGTTGAGATAGAACTCACGCTGGAAGGTGCTGCTGAACTGGGCGAGTCCAATACGCACAAAGTCTTCAGCGACTTTGAAGCTCTTCACTATTTCAGTTGTGAACATCTTCATGGTGGTGTAATCCTGTGTGGAGATGCTGCCAGACTGATCAAGAAGGAAGACCAGGTCGGCCCTCTGTTTTTCACAAACTACAAAGAGAGAAAAGTTAAAGTTAGTAATTAATAAGCGTGTCATATATGTGATGAATGCTGTGAATGTAGCAGCCAAATGTTGCTGAACTGCACGATGGATCCACTTCTTGTGCTGCCTGCAGTAGAAGTTGAGGTTGTGGCAGTGCAAACACAGGTTCTCGCCAAACAACTGTCTAAAAAAGCTCTTGGACAAAGCTGGTTGCCAGTGTTTTTATTGGACACCCAACAATGGCAGACAATATGTCATAATCACTTAAGCAACAACAGTAAATAAGGTATTTTATTTTGTGGTTGTGGCTACAACTCTAAAACCCTCTAATTAAAACTCAATTTAAAGGTGAAGGTGAGTTATAACAACATATGGTGCTTTTGGCACTCGTACCTGGCTTGGTGGATGCACAAAGGACTTGAGTAATGTTCTTGTAGAGAGTTTCCAGGGCGTCAAAATTGTCCACATAGAAGACTTTGGAAGTGTCGTGACCAGCCATGATCTCCAGCTGTGTCCGGTTCGCTCCTTCCACACCGATACTGAAGACACTGACCCCAGCATCTCGCAGCGCCACTGACGGAGCCACAAGACTGTTCCGGTCAGTGGCGTCACCATCTGTGACCACCATGAGAATCTGAGGCACCTGGAGTGCAGCCCGACCACCGTTGTCAGCTCCAAAGAACTGTAAGGAGTATCCCAAAGCCTTGCCAGTGTAGGTGTCTCCATATGGCGACTTCAGTGCTTGTATTGCTTGAACAACCTCTCGCTTGGAGGTGTATTGCTTCAGAGAAAAAACAGAACTGGGGTCGGTGGAGTAGAGAATGACCCCAAAACGAGTCAAGTCTTTTCCCACCGTGGTTTGGTTCACCATTGACATCATAAACTTTTGCATGCTTCTGAACTTGGGCAGGGTTATGCTTGTGGAGCCATCCACCAGGAAAATAATATCTGCCTTTTCCGTCTTCTTACAATCTGCATTAAAAAAAGAGGTTAAGAAGAAATGGGGTCAGATGAGACAACAAAGACATCAACAATACCATAAATCAGTAGCATTTTACATGGTTGTTTGCAATCACATCTGCCTTTCAAAACCTTCAAATCAACCATTTATATGTTTAATGCATTTGTCCAAAACTCAGGTTCTGCAGCCAAAAGGTGTCCGAATCTACTCAAATGTAAGGTGTGAATTGTGTTAAATTAAAGAGAGTAATGCTTCGGCATGTTGCTCTCACCTCTCTCTGGATCACAGAGCTCCAGGGCAACCTGGTTCTCCAGGTCCTTCAAGGCATCAAAGTCCCTCTCGGCGTACATCTTGTCAGGTGAGCCGCTGATCTCCAGCAGCTGGGTAGTGTTGGCATCCACGACTCCAATGGCATAAACCACCACTCCCTTTGCTCTCAGAGCCTCAGCAGGACCTTTGACCTCGTCCTGGGCCTCACCGTCTGTTATCACAACCAGCCTCTGCCTCAGGTCTGGGCGCCCTCCTCTGCTTGCATCAAAATACTGCGTCACATCAGTGATGGCTTCACCCGTGTGAGTGCCTCCACCAATCTGCTGCATATTATCAATGGCTTTGGACATTTCGTCTTTGCTGTAGTAGCGGTTGAGCGGGAACTCGAGCCTCTGGACGGTGCTGAACTGCATGACACCAACATGCACCTCGTTCTGCCCGATGACAGACTTGGCAATAACCGCTTTCATGAAATCTTTCATTTTCAGATAGTCTTGGGGATAAATGCTTCCCGAGCTGTCGATGAGGAAGAGGAGGTCTCCTGGTATGTCTTTGCAAGCTGTAAACAGGCGGCACAGACATGTTAGACGCAAGGAGAAGAGGAAGTGACAGTGGATCACTTTAAATACCTGGTGTCAACTATCCAAGAGAGGTGAAGAAGAGTGTGCAGGCAGGGTGGAGGTTGGTGGAGACGAGTGTCAGGGCAGGAAAAGTGAAAGGGAAGGTCTACAAGATAGGCAGTGAGACCTGCTATGATGTGTGGCTTGGAGACAGTGGCACTATCCAAAAGACAGGAGGTACTGGAGCTGGAGGTGACAGAGCTGAGATAAAGTAAGAAAGTCAAGGTTGAAGTGGTTTGGTCATGTGCAGAGGAGGGGTCAGTGATTATATTGGACAAAAGATGTTTAAGATGGAGCTGTAGGACAGGAGGAAAAGCAGAAGACCACAGAGAAGGTTCAAGGATGTGTGAAAGTGGACATGAGGACAGTTGGTGGAACAGAGGAGGACACAAGGGAGAGGACAACATGATCTGCTGTGGCGATCACTACAGGCAGAAGCCAAAAGATGGAGAAGAAGACGGATGCTGTGGGGACCATGTGACTCACGAATTATAGTGATTAAGGGAGGAGTTACTGATCTGCTTCCCTTATTTTGTGTCGATTGTTACTCACCATCTTGAGAACAGATATCTGTGATGATGTCGTCTTTGATGGGCTTCAGGGCATCAAAATTATTGACAAAGAAAGTTCTCTTGGGGTCGCCAGCAATCTCTCGCAGCTCCTCTTGATCTGCACTTTTTACCCCGATGGCGTAGACGGTAACACCCTGAGATCTCAATTTTTCTGCAGGAACTTTGACCTCATCTGCGGACTTTCCATCAGTGATGACCACCAGGTACTCCGGAACTTTGTGCCCGCGTGTCACCAGTGCTTTGTCAAAAAGTGGGCCCATGAATTCCAGCGCTCTCCCAGTCTCTGTTCCGCCTCCTATTTGTATGATTGCCTCAATGGCTTTTTCCAGTGACTTGGCATCGGAGTGTGTTGTCAGATCAAACTCTAAATTTGGTGAATCTGCGTATTTTGCAACTCCCAAACGAACATGATCTGGCCCAATACGGAAGGTATTAAGAAACTCAATAATGAACTTCTTCATGTCTTTGAAGTCTGTGGGATAAATACTTCCTGAGTGGTCAATCAGGAAGAAGATATCTGCTTCATCTGTTTGCACACAACCTGGAAAGCAGAAGCAAACACAGCTTGAGTTAATTTCTACATTGAATAACAATAATTATTATTATTTTTCAGTCAATTGAAGACAGCAGTGGTTCAGACCTTCCTTGATGCCAGCTCTTCGTGACTCAACTGTGATAGCCTGGTGCAAGATGTTAAAGCAAAGGCTTTTCTGCAGACTCTGCTCCAGAGCTTTCAGTTTAGTAAAACTGTCCACAACAAACACATGCTTATTGGGGGGATGGGACGCCATCGTGACCAGCTCGCCCTGGTTGGCATCTTTGACCCCAACAGAGTAAACAGTGACACCAGCTCGACGGAGCGCTGCTGCCGGTTGGGTAACATTGTCCTGGGATTCACCATCAGTGATCACAACTGCCACCTGCTGAACTCCTTTATCTTTCCTACTTCCTCTTTTTGTGGTGAAAAGATTCTTGAGGGTGAAAGTCAGGGCCGCTCCAGTGCTCGTACCACCTCCCCGGTAAGGTAGGATCTTGATGAAATTCAGTAGTTCTTTCTTGTTGTCAAAGCTGTCGAGGTAGACCTGTGCTGCGGCATTGTCGCTGTACAACACGATGCCGACGCGTACCTTCGTCGGACTGATTTCCAAGCCACTCACGATGGAGTGCAGGAAAGTGCGTACCAGCTGGAAGTTCGTTGTTCCAATGCTTCCAGACTCGTCGATGATGAACACAATGTCTGCCAGTTTGGCGGCTTGGCAATCTGCGAGCAGTACATCAGTTATTATTTTTATTATTATTATTATTATTATTATTATCATCATCAAATACTTTGTGAGCCAGTCAAGACTCCGATCAGAAAGATTCAAAACTCCAGACTTCAAATCACATCCATCAGATTTCACTAAATCAGCACTATTTTTGAAACATTAGCTTAGCATAACAACAATGGTGAACAGCACTCTCATTATAGACCTTTACCTTCTAAACTTAACAAGTATACAATAACCTTAAATCTCAGGGGAACATTTGATCTCTACCCACGAATAATCCATTGAGATATGGCAAAGCCCCTCCCATCCACTCTGTCAAATGAAGTACAATAAAGTCTTTTTACCTCCAGTGAGAAAAGTTTCTCGTTCCTCTGCTTCGAAAACGCCCTTCAGTGAAGGCACAATGTTGGCAATGGAGTCGTAATAATATGGCGATGTGGATATGGTACGCATTTCTTTCTTCGACGCACCCAGGCTCAATCCAATCATGTTGATTGCCTCCGATTTCAACTGACGTGAGGAATTGTAAATGTTGTCATCTGAATCTTTCCCGCTAAAAACAACCAGGTACTGTCTGTATCCTTGGTCCGCACGACTTCCTGCCTCACTGGTGAAGAACTTAGTCCTGGCTTGGTTGAAAGCACTGCCCAGGTTGCGCTTCTCATTGGGTTGCAGCTTGCGCTGGCGAAAACGTTTAACTGCACCCTGGACCTCCACTTTGGTTGGATAAGTGTTGAGTTGAAATTCCACCTTGGTATCTTCGCCATACTGAGCTAAGCCCATACGATGGGCAGATCCTCCCACGTTCAGCTGGTTGCTCAGTCGAACGAGGATGCTCCTGACCTGCTGGAACTCTGTGGTGCTCATGCCACTATCCAACAGGAAGAAAATGTCGGAAAACTTTTCAGCCAACGCTGAAAAATAAAAGAAGCAGAGGAAAACAGTTAACAACTAGAAAATCAAACTGTCTTTTTCTGTGACACAAATCAATTGTGTCAGAGTAGAGGAATTCATTCTCTAGAATCAGGAGCAACAAGCCAAGTTCCCTGTTTGGCTTGTTGCTCCTAATTCTAGAGAATGAATTCCTCTACTCTGACACAATTGATGTCATGTCATGAATTCTCTAGAATGATGTTGTGTCATTCTAGAGAATTCCTCCAAGGGGATTAATAAAAAGTACAACAGGTCATTGAATCAGTGCAGCTACCAGGATAGAAATGGAGGAAAGTTTTGCTGCGCCTGATTCACATCACTCGCTCATAGTAGTTGCACCTTAATCTACCCACATCTTGGTTGACATCAAATTCACGACTTTTCAAGGATTTTCCAGGACCAAATCCCTGAAATTCAAGGACTAGAATATGCTGACACAGCTTAAGATGGGAGGTCAACTTGTAAGAGCTTGTCTTCGTCCATGATGGCGTACACTTTTCGTCATTGTCCTTTTTGGGATCTTGGTCAAAGTCAGTCTTTGTCATTTGTCTTTGGTGAGACAGAGATGTTGGAATTTTTTTTTTCCCAGACATCACATTGTCATTTTCTCTCTCTTACTTAACGCCACTCGCTCATAGTTCTGCACAGAATCTCACGTCAACAGTCGGAGAGAGACGGTGGACAGTAAGTAATGATGTCTCCATGTTTGTCCTGCGTAAGCCTCGTCTACAAGAAACAGTAGGTGGCGTCGTAACAAACAAGAGAGATATTTACCTAAATATCAACTTCACTTCTTTCTTGTAGAAAATTCAAGCACTTTCAATGACCCATGTCTATTTAGGGTGATTTTCTAAAACTTTTTAAGGATTTCAAGGACTTGTGTGAGCCCTGTATATAACTCTAGCATTAGAGCATTATTCACATGAATATTTAGCTTGACTCGTGTGCCAATGAAAATTCCCACATTAGACTTGTACAGTGAGGACAGTGAGTTCAGTGCTTTGTTTATCCCCCATTACTCAGACAGACTCTCAGTCTGAAGCTGCATATTTTTGGCCAGGACTGTGTTACTGTTGGCTGACCTTGAGCATCAGTTACTAAACATTAATCAATGCTGAACCATCGTGTCCGCAGACTCACAGCTACATGGAAACAGACCTTGAGGTGTCTTTGTGTCCTTGAGGAAAAGAAACACTTACAAGTGAAATCTCTGTCAACTCTGCTAATCACTGACAAGAGGATCCCAGAGCAGATGCAGAGCAGGTGTGTTCTAGGATTGACTGATTATTATTATAATTTACTTTTTTTTTCTCCATTGAACAGCTTCAGTTTTTGGAATAGAAATAGCAAACTTCTCGAGCAGCTGATGTTACACAACAAGAGCGATGTGTTTTTGGCAGGAAGTGGGGCTCTTCACATCCACCAGACCTACAAGGGGTGTCACGATCTCAATCAACACGACGATAACTAGAGCTATAGACGTGTCTGTAGCATCAGTCACGTGACCTTATTCAGTGGTGGAAAAACCCTGGATTTAAATATTTAATTAACGTACTGGAACTGCACTACTTGACAAAGTTAGAGGTTTCCCCCTAAACTGCAGTATAAGGATCTGATATATCTGTCAGGTTCTGTGTGTGGATTTAAAGTGACTGTGAACTCTTTAAGACGGAACCGGTTCAGTTCGATTTACAGGAGCTTTCTCTGCCGACATTGCGCTGTGAGCAAACTGGAGCTCAACAGTCACTTTTAAAATGATTGCAATGTTTACCGTACCTTGTCTCTGATCGTCCATGGAGACACAAACCGTCTGCAGCAGGTTCTCTGTCAGAGCCACCAGAGCCTGGTAGCTGTCGATGGTCAGCAGGAAGCGTTCTGGAGGCTTGCTGGCGATGGACCGGAGTTCGTTGGCGTTGGCCTGTCCCACACCAATGGCAAAAACAATGACCCCATGCTGCCTCAGGAGCTTGGCAGGCTCTATCACGTCATCCGTGGAGTCGCCGTCTGTGATGATGACCGCAATCTGAGGCACTCGTTGTTTGGCTCGACTGCCGGCCTCCTCTGTGAAGTACGTCTTGATGAGGAAGTCGATGGCTTTCCCTGTTTGCGTGCCTCCTGTTCGATAGGGGAATTTGCTGATCTCGGCCAGCAGGGACTGCTTGTCCGTGTGATCCTTCAGCAGGAACTCTTGATAGGGTTCGTCGCTGTACTGTGCCAAGCCCACGCGAACTTTATCAGTGCCGATGTCGAGGCCTGTGATGACGCTGCGGAGAAACTTCTTACCCTCCTCGAAGTTTGCGATGCCGATGCTGGAGGAGCCGTCGACGAGGAAGACGATGTCAGCCACGGTGGCTTTGGCACATTCTGGAGAGGAGGAAGAACAAAGTCAGGAAATAGAGCTGAGAACGAGATGAGGAAACTACTGGTGGAGCTCTGAAAGAAAACCTTGGCATCAAATCCACAATAACTGCTGAAAACTGTACAGACAAGTCGCATCACGGGAACGAACACAAGAGGAAGAAAGGCTGTGTTTTGCAAACCAGCACCTGAAACGTTTACATTTTGATCCACTGGATCCAGAAGAACTTTCTGGATCTGTATAGAACTTAACCTGTTTATAGCTCAGGACCGCCCCCGGCCAAAAGGAAAGGAATTGGGTTTGTAACAGAAGGTCGCTGGTTCATTGGATTTCTGTTCTTTTACTGTCCGATATAAACATGACAAAATTCACCCTGATCTGTGAACATGTCGTTGAGATAAATGGGACTGAACCATGTTACATTCAAATTGACACCAAATCCCTAATCTGGACCACATCCAGAAAAGACTTATCCTGATGGTAGAGTGTCTGACCCTGCACACAAATACCACATTTTGTTTAAATCAAATGACCTTTTAGTTTTGCTCATGCAGGGATTTCTTGAAAATTTGATATTTTAGTAGATTCTTATCAAAATGTCATGTGAACATATTAGGGTGATGATGATCATCTACCATCACAAAAAAATCAGCTCTATCCGTCAAAAACTGGAGACAGGAAGTTGCTAACAGAAGGACAAACGTACGCAGAAGAAAACAGAACCTCCTTGGCGGAGGTAAAATAACGGCAAAGCTCGAAAATTTCCTTCTGGGATTTTCCTGTCAACATAAATAGTAAATACTGGAGCCAGGCCAGTAGATGAGCAGCATCTGTGTTGTAAAACACACGTTTTACCTCTGGACAATTGCAGGAGTTGTCTTTTGGCTTCTTCTACGGTCGTGCACAGCGTCTGGACGATGCTCTGAGAGATTCCCTGCAGAGCGGCAAAGTCTGACACGCTGTAGACGTGCTGGCTGTGAGGCTCGTTGGCTATCTCCCTCAGCTGCTCTTCGTCGGCGTCTTTGATGCCGATCGCATACAAAATTATGCCCCTCCTCTTCAGCTCCTGGGCGTGGGCCTCCACGTTGTCTTGCGATTTGCCGTCAGTGATGACCACGGCAATCTGCGGGACCTTGAGACCCGCGCGGCTGCCGGCTGCCTCCACAAAGTGCTCCCTCATCATGAAGTCCAAGCCTTCCCCGGTCTGGGTGCCGCCCCCCATGTAGGGTAATTTGCTGATGTAGTTGAGAATGTCCTCCTTGTTCTGGTGGGTGTTGAGCAGGAACTCGGTGCGGGGCGTGGTGCTGTACTGGACCAGGCCGATGCGGATGTGTTCGGGCCCCACGTCAAAGCTGTTGACCAGCGTGTACAGGAACTGACGGATCTGCTTGAAATTCTCGGTGCCGATGCTCCACGAGCCGTCGACCATGAAGACGATGTCGGCAACAGCCTCTTGCGTGCAGACTGGGGTGGGGGAAGGGCGTCGACGTCATTGGGAGGATCCACCATTTTTTTTGGAGATAAGAATTCACACAAGAGTTCAACAAGGAAAGTTCATACGACTGAAGCAGTTGTTGGATGCAAGAAAGCGTGACAGCCAGAGGTGAAGCGTCAGCGTGATGTACAGACAGAAATGTGGCTGCACGTTGTGTTCAAGCCAGTGAGGGGGGGTAAAATCTGCTTTTATTTGTTTGGGACAGGAGCAGGGACTTTACAGTAAAGGGCTTTCCTTCAGGTGTGAACAGAAGCGTGAGGAAAGTGGAAAAAGAAAGTTGTGCTGCTCTTAGTTCAGCATGGATGAGACAACCAGAAGATAAAACCTTACCTTTGGCATTTCCTCTTCTTCTTCTCACCACAATATTCATCATCACTTCATCACCTCATGTCACACAAACCTTGCATTAATGACTGTGCCTGCATAAATATCAATGTAATTGTTTTTTTAAATGTTTCCCAGTTTGAATACAATAAAATGGGCTTAATAACATCTGTACTTGTTGAAAATGAACCACATTCAGGGGATAGTTCTGTAGTTTTGAAATGCAATTGTATATAACTTCTTTATGGCTGCAATAAGGGGAATAAAGAAAATAAATTCAATAATAACTTTAGCCACTTAACAAAAAGCTCACCTAATAAAATCCATGTCAGCTAAGTGTATGAATTCTTAAGATTATGCTCACAGCTCTATCTTACTGTTAGACGGACTTTTCCCACAGGAAACTGAAGTTTGTAAACCCCTCACTCTCCCACACCAAAGTCCACAGAGAAAATCAGTGATTTCTAATTTTATTTTAATCTGAATGAAGGATTTCAAATGCCAAATTCATAAAATAAGACATCTGAACATAGTGATGGAGGCAGCAGTGGATCAACAACTCCTGTGTCCCTGCCAGCTAAAATGATTTTAATGGTTTACAAACTTCAGTTTCCTGTTGGAAAAGTCTGTCTCACAGTGAGAGAAAGAAGTGAACATGTTCATAAATTACATTTTTTAGTCAGTAAGCCTCTTTTTTCTGTTCTTCTGTTTCTGCTGAGAAAATACTAAACTCACACTCACAAAAACATACAATAATCTCAACTATTCCTTTAATTGAGTAGAAGTTGCGATGAGAGTTTCCAAACACGATTACGAAAGAACGTTGGCTCTCATCCAGAGTTGGCGTTTTTATCTCGTATGTTTGGCAGATTTGTTGCATATTAGTGAACTAAATGACATGTTTTCTTGATTTCACAGGTTGTTATTTTTGGTAGATTGTTGTTCTTTGAATCCTCAGGGTCTGAGTGTACAGAGTGAAGCTGCCATGAAAGGAAAGACTAAGGCCTTTAATAAGGCCTTTAAATGTACAATTTGGAATCTTTTCACATTTTGAAAACAGGAAAATGGGCATATTAACATTTGTAACTAGAGGGGATTAATAACTTTAAATGTATTTGTATGAGGTACTGTGTATACCAACAGCTTAAGTTTACAAAAGGACTGCAACTGATGCTTATTTTCATTATTGATTAATCTGTCCATATCTTATCAATTAATCGTTTTCAGTGATTGTCAAACCTGGAAATTATGTTTCTCAAATGTTTTTGTCGACAAACACAAAATGATTCAGTTTAAATGATTTCTTTGTTATACGGAGCGAGAAACCAGTAAATATTCACATTTAAGAAGCTGAAAAATCACAGAAACAATGTCCCAGTGGGAGAGTGAATGGTTTACAAAAAGCTGTATTCTTTAGCCTGAAGAATACAAACAAACATAAAAAAAAACATTCTATGCAGGCAGTCGTTATAAGACTCATGAGTTTGTGGTTCTGTCCATGCTTCATAACCACGTGTGCTCAGCAGAAAACAACCTTGTGCAGGGTTAGTAACCATGGTGCTTTTTAAAATTGTATGTACTTGTTTCTGTATGTAAGTGGTTTTACACATGGTTCACGGTCTGAAAGCAGGGGCACGTTTGCCATGATCCTGTATGTGCTGGTATGCAGCTGCATAATCATACCCACCTGTCCGCTGAGCGGCGTTGCCGTAGAAACAGGCTGCCATGATGAGGCTGAGGAGAAGGCGCCGCCTCGCCTCCATGTTAGGCTCTCGAGTTTCTCTTTCTCTCTCCCTGAGGCACAGAGACAAAAGACGACTATAAATATAGAAAAACAAGAACACCAATCTGTTTCCCATCTGGAGGGGCCCTCGGCCCTCTGTAATGGCGGCAGCTGCACGGGGGGGTCGACCACGCCCACAGTCACTCTGTATCACCAAAGTTTCCCAGGATTAAAAAACACCTCTGAGCTGTGCCGTGATGTGCCGCACAACAAACCAGTTAAAAACAGCTGGAGGTTTTTTGGGAAAATGCCACAATAAATGAGCCTTTCATGTGTGTGCCAAATGACCAAGCTAACATTAGCATTACTGGGATAACAGACTGAACTCAGCTGCATCTGTCAGCACAGGAATTCAGAGGATTGTCAGTCAGTCAGTCATCATCTAACCGCTTTATCCTCCACAAGAGGGTCGCGGGGGGTGCTGTGCCAATCTCAGCTACAGTACATCGGGCGATAGGCGGGGTACACCCTGGACAGTTCGCCAGTCCATCGCAGGGCCACACACAGATGGAGAAAAACAACCGTTCACTCTCACACTCACTCCTACGGTCAATTTAGAGTGTCCAATTCACCTAATTCCCACATTGCATGTTTTTTTTGGACTGTGGGAGGAAGCCGGAGAACCCGGAGAGAACCCACGCACACAGGAAACTCCATGCAGAAAGGCCCTTGTTCCAACCGGGGCTCGAACCCGGGTCTTCTCGCTGCAAGGTGAGAGTGCTAACCACTACACAACCGTGTGACCCTTCAGAGGATTGTATTTAGCAAAAATAATAAATAAAAATAATAATACAATGACAATAAGGATGATGATGCCGCCTTCACACATAAATCATGAGCATGTGATTATGACGTGGGAGGTCGTGGACTTGGGCTGTCAGGTTAAGTCGTAACAAGACCGCAGCTAACACGTGGACGCTAACATTAATGTTCCATGTCAAGAAGCCACGGAGGCTCAAATTAAGCAAGTTAGCAGGATGGGAAAGAAAAGCAAAGCCTTATTAACTTTTGTACTTTATAAAAAGTGATGTGTTTTTCAAAGAAGAGTCTATTTCAACGTCCTCCAAATGACATATTAAGTGGAGATTATCGTATTTTGACAAAACACTGAAACGACTCGCAAAAGTGACAGGATACTACATTTAATAGCAAAACTACCACACTGTGCACTATTAACGCGTAGGTTTCGTCATTTGAAGGCAACAACTTTTCCTCTCTTTACACAGTAAACTTTGGTTTATGCATCACAACTCAATCACAGTGGCCACATCTTATGATTCCTTCAAAATAAAAGCCAAAAGATCTACACAATGCTTGTTACAGAAGGGACGTAAACTCAGAGCGCAGCTGAAAACAGCCTACAATATCTTTAACATGAACATTCATACAGAGACTCCCAAAGTACATTCTTTTGCCCTTGTGTGAAGTATAACTACTTCCTCTTACCGCTAATGTTCTACGACAGTTATGGAATAACTACTAAAATACAAACTAAAATGATGTATTATATTTGATGAAAATAACAACTGTAAGCCACTTTTATTTCCATGTATTGTGGCAAAAGGTTTACACCGGAAGTGGCTCTTATTTTGAAGTCAGCGTAAAAAAGAAAACTTAAAAATGTGTACTTTATTTTATTAGAATAATTACTTAATATAACATTATTTTATTTAAAGAAATAGTTTCTGGTACAAGTGGAGTAGAGACACACCCACAGGAGTGCCTTACTACAAATACAAATGAGAGCACAACGAAAATAATGCCAACCAGTTATGAGTTATAAGCTATTTGAAATAGTCAAATTTGATCTCCACTAACATTTGCTCGAGTAAAACTAACCGACTAAGTAACCACTGCTCCAAACGGGTGATGCAAGTTTACTTTACCCACGTGCGGCTGATGTGATCGGTTAGTTTGTGATCTGTTCAATAAACGGCCAAAATGCCGTAACTTTATCCAAATCAATACAAGGAGTTATTTATTTATTTATTCATATTATTTGCGCTGCAATTTACTCAGGGTGCACCTGCGGCACTGATCTGTGCCACGTCTAAGCACTAGAGGTTGTGTTTGTGCTGTTTTCAGGTTATTTTCAGGTCTGGAGACAGAAAAAAAGATTAATGTTGGAATCACCACATTTCTCTCAGAGTGATGAACAAACATCTGTGGATGCTAACGTCGCTCATGCTGCGGAGGAGATGCAACACCTCATAAAAAAGACGATAAATCACGAAGACCATCTTCTAAATTCGCTGCCATGAAGTCATCCCATTTCAGGGTATAGAGTCATTTTCCTGTTTGGTAAAACTGATAAACAAACTGAAACAGATGAGTTTGTTTCTGTGGTAACAGCCAAGGTCCCCCCACCCCCCCCACGACTGAGGAAATGTAGATTAACAGCCGTTAAGAAAAAGAATCAGAACCATATGACTCTGAAGCCTCACATCTATGGAGGAGTCTTAAAAGTGGGCGTTTCCTTCAGCATCGGTGTGTTAATGATGTGTTTTTCTGCCAAGAATTCATCTTATCACTGCACTGTGACATGAAACCATAACTGCAGCACTGGGATTACACAGATTAAATCATGGAGTGAACCAATCGAATCTAATCGAATCCAATCTAAGTATCACGACTGAGCTACAGCAGAGAGACTAAATCACAGAATTCATGCTCGCGAACGTCAAAACCTCCCGACTGACAGTAAAACCGTTTGATTGCATCATTAAAAATTTTTTTTTATATTTTAATTAAACATTGAGGTTTTTATACAAGCTAAGAGCTGAAGACGCTAACTTCACTATTAATATGCTACTAAATTAAACTTCATTGGTTTAAGTGCTTTTTTTAATAATTAATAAAAGCTCTCTGATTTTTTAGCTTCTTTAATGTGAATATTATCAAATATTACATTTTACATCAAATATTTTATTCTATTCCCCCAAAGACATTTAAGAACAAAGCTTTGGGTAACACAGTTGAATAGTTTCTGACATTTTCTAGACCAAATAATCGATTTTGAAACTAATTTCAACCATCTCTGCTTTGGCTTCTCTGGTTTCTGTGAAGACGTGGACAAGTTGTGCTCAGGAAGTGAAGAGGATTTCAACTTATTCTATTAAAAAAATAAAGTGTTTTACAAACTAATTGCTGACCCAGGTTTTACGCAGTTATGTCCTGCGACAAAATCAAAACACCTGTTTTTCTTCAACAAGATGTACAAACCATGACTTCATGATTATAAAATGTCATTATTAGAGAATAAAAAGTGAGAGTGCACTAATTGGGGCGTGTACGACACTTGTGCCGTGAACACAACCGATGATTTGCATTATTTTTTAATAAAGCTTCTTTTTTCTTTGTTTTGGGTTAGGACAGATGTTTTTCCATACTTTATAACCCTGTCACTGTGCTAATGTTCCCGTGTGATGCTCCTCCCAAACCCTGCAGCTCCAACAGCCAAATAAAGTCAAACCACTTCTGTCCACTGAGGCTGAGCTCCGTCTGGCTCCGTTTACCATCTAATGCTGCCACATCCTGAGATCTGTAAGCCGCCGCAGACACCGTCTGACCACAGCACAGGTCACACAACTGTCCACACCGATGCATGTACTGCACCTTTACACTGGTGTAATTATGTAACAACAGACAGGAGACCCGTCTGAAAACCCTGTCCCTGCCTCTGCTCTTTGTGTCTGTTGTTCTTCCTGAACGATGAAGACGAGCTGCAGTGAACACTGATCTGTGTCCAGTGAGAGGAAGCAGACCAGTCTGTGTATAAAGTACAAGAATGTGACCAGAAATGACTTTGGTAGAAGTTGAAGTCACTTTTTTTGATAATATTAGTGAAGTAAAATTCTTAAAGTTTATGACACTTATTGGACTAAGTGTCAAAAGTTATTTTCTGATATAAAATGTACGTTTAAGTTTAGTAAAAGTATTAAAAATAAGCGAGGTGTTAGGATTGAGCCATGGCAGCTCAGTGGTATGGCAAGGTTGTGGGTTCAATTCCTGGCTCTACTTGTCTACATGTGTAAGACACTTGAACAAAGACACTTAAGCCCAATGTTGCTGTGAGTGAAAGATGTGTGAATGGGTGAAAACTGTTGTGTAAAGCAGCTCATCAAGACTAGAAAAGCTCTATATAAATACAGTAATATAATACAAACAAGTAACAGATAGTTAGAGGAAATGTAGCGGAGTAAAAGTACAAGTTGTTAGAAATACAACGTTTTGGATGATTGTAACCTACTCATGCCCTATTTTAAATGTTATTTTGTTCTTTGTAAGAACACAAAAAAAAAAACCTTTATCCACATCTACTTCAGAGTGACTTCATTCAAGATTCTTTATTGTCATTAATTGTGACAATAAAAAGTACCAAGTGTAAGCTCTGGAGACTTGTTCCTGCAGGTTTTTGCCACCGGATTGTTTAAGTGACAATGAAATATCATTACCAATAATTAAAATATTTGTGCTAAATGTTGAATAAACTTGTTGAATCAGCAAGGCAGACTTTCTTCACTTATTATTATCATTCTTCTTATTATTATTATTATTATTATTATTATTATAATAATAACTATTTCTTTAAATTATCATTATTATTATTATTATTATTATTATTAATAATAATAATAATAATAATAACAAATTCTATTAAAAATATGAAACAACTATAATGTACTGTGGTGTAGTGTGGTCCTTTTAACAGTTTACATACAAGATTGACGGTGCAATAACCAGGAAGTAGCTGTCGCCTGTGGCCAATGAATATTTTGATTCCGGTGATTGCGCGCACCAAGAACTGGAATCTCGAGTTCGAGTCAGGTTTTTTTGGCATGAGCTGACAGAGGGGGACTTCTGAGAGTCTGAGGTTCGGGTTCCAGTCGCACTCAAGTCGTAGACTCAGACTCCAGAGTCCCCATCTCTGTCAGCTCATGCCAACTATTTAAAAAAAAGACATACAGTGATTAATAATCGGTGAACCCTGAATCGAATAGCTCAATAATCTTGACACAAATTCAACGTAACTGTGACTGAAACATTGTCCTGCAGCGTGGAAGAGAAAAATCCTTCAGACTCCAGAGACTGAAAGATTCCAGAGGATTTATGAAGAATGAACTCCTCCCCCCTCTCCTCTGTGAAGGCACAATAGTATAAGGTACACTGTATAGTCCCCTCTTTAATGCAAACATGCACTCAATTACTGTAGTGCCTCCATCTGTGCAGTGTGTGTGTGTGCGTGCGGGCCTACACTCCCATAAACATGTTTACATGTGTATTTAATCATGGCAGAAAAAGGCGGGGCCCCCAGCCCCCAACCCCGACTGAAGGAAACAGAGTTTACGCTAATGTGAAGCATGTGAAGGTAATCACAGCACCGCAATGCAGTGACACGCTGATGGGGGGTAAATAGACACATACACGTCTATTTACAGGAAAGTCCGCTCTTCACTCCGCAGATATTTATTTAGTCAGAGTTTGAACCAGCTGAACGGATGAAATGTTTGATGTTCAAGAGAAAAAAACGGGGACCCAGATGTTTCTGTACAGGTCAACTGGAAGTTAATTTACTGCATATACATATAGACCAACAGGAGGAATATAGTTTATATGCAGTCTTATATATATACGACCAATAAAAGATGATCGATTACTGTATGTAAAAATGAATGTCTATAAAATGATCAATGACTGTACATAAAAACGATCAATGGCTACATATAGAGGCGATGAATTACTGTATATAAAGACTGTGTATGACTATATATAAAGCTGGTCATTGACTGTGTATAAAGAATCAATGATTACTTTCATAAGTGATTAATCTGTCAATTATTTTCTCGATTAATCGCTTGGTACATAAAACAATCAGAGATATTGTATATTAAGATCATTAACTGTAAATCAGATCAATGACTGCATATAAAGTTGATTAATGACTGTATATACAGACGATCGATCACTCTGTATGCAGACGACTAACGACTGCGTATATTTGTTGTGTTAACAATTCAAACTCTTTGTTAAAGCACCAGTCCGTTCAGTAACTTAACGTAATGTAATCACGACTGCGGGAGTTTGTTCGTTTAACGTGACTACAGAACTGAGCGTTAAGTCTAAAAGCTGACAACGGATTTAAAGCTTTAACGAAAGTCAAAAACTAAAGGAAACCAGGTCTTCAAGCGTGGAGGAAAGAAGAATCAAGTGTGTGGTGTTTTTAAGTCTCCTGCATTTACCTGCACAGCTGGAACCAGTTTGGACACTTGGCAGAAAGACATATTAAAACAGGCCAGTAATGAAGCTCACAGCTGCTTTTACAGAGCTCGTCATCAGCATCGTAATTTCATCACAGACCCACCAAGAGACTCTGGCCCCCCGAGGCCCCCGAGGCTACACAATTACGAGTGACCCTAGACAAGCCTGAGATTACTGTGACCTCAACAATCAGCAAAGACATCTTGAAAGCACATGTTTGGACGTATAGAGTTGAGGGTTCTTTCTCTACACCTTAGATTCCACTGAAGGTTTCCGATTGTATCAATTTAAAAGAGTTTAATGTTTGAGGTCATGTTTCCTGTGTCTTTATTTCCATCTGTATTTAAATTCAAATGAAAAATTTTACCTTGTTTTTAGTACAATAGGGGCTCATAGACACAAAGGAAGTATAGTTATTGACATTTTGATTTTATTGATGACTTTATCAAGTTTCTGAGAACAATATATCATTCATGATAATTTGGCAAAAAACTGCAAAATTACTTGTTCTTTTAGTTTCGCAAACAGAGAGCAGTGAATCAGAGATGGAGGAAACTTGGTTCTTAACGGAGGAACACAACATCAGCAGATGTGGAAAAATCGTAAGCCTAGTTTATATATGTGGTAGTAACAAAAATGCTAACGTCGGCTTGATTCATCAGTCCGCCTCGACCTTGAACATCTATTTTCAGAACCCGGCAGTTGTGATATTAATAAAAATATGGATGCTATTGTATATTGGGCTAGCTGTTGTTAGCAATATTAGTCAAGCATGTTCACAAACAAACAAAAAATACGACAAAAGTCAACAGTAAAAGTATAGCAGAAAATTCGTACTATTTACATAAATCTTCGTAGCTATCTTGGAATCCAGTGTCAGGGTTTGTGAGGTTGCTTCCACTTTCTGAAAATTCCAACTACAACTGGAACACACCCCTGGAGACAGGTGACAGGACTCAAATCAAACAAAGTTCTCAAATTCTTCCCAAATGTTCCCATTTATATAAATGTACTAGTGGATATTCTTGTATATTTTTTGGAACATGAGAGATTTTGATTTTTAAAAACTTCTTTAAAAAAAAAGCACCCAAATGTTGTGTAGAAGTTTCTTCTTTTGGACCACATCTAAATATAAACAGTTTACAGTACATACGATGACAACTGCACTATCACACGTGTCCACATACTCGTGGTGTGTAGCTCCGTGGCCTGGACATACCATAACTTTGATAACCCTATCTGAACGTGGATGAGTCTGATGTTGCAGCAGGAACACGGAGGTCGGTCAGAGGACGCACTCTGTAAATCACAGCAGTATAAATCCGTACACTGACCTCCACCCATCAAAACTGTATATGCTATAACGTTGCTGTCAAACACCAAGGACACACAGGCTCCTCGTCCCCGCAGGCAGGGCCCCTGGACAAAGGGCCCCCGCCCCCCTTTTCTTTACATTACCAAACACAAGAGCTGTGGAACCTCATGCGTTCTATGTGATTTAGCCTTGATGTTTGCCATGTTTGAAAAACGCAGATGTTTGTGCTCTGACTAATGTAAACCTAAGGGAATTTGTTATTTCAACATATAGAGCTGGTGTTTGGAGCAGTGCTGAGAGAAAACAGCCACATGGAGGATCTGTGAAGAGTCCATCACCACAGTTTGATTCAAGACGTTACACACAGACGAAGAAATGACTCATTCCACTCAGTGTAGTAAATGCAGGTGGATAAATGTGAATCCATGGATCAGAGTTGCTTTGAGCCAGTGGCAGATTCTTTTTCTCAAAACAAGAACATTTAAATCAGCTTAAGAAGATTTGGCTTATTGAAGTGTTTTTGCAGTGAAGACAAATTTAGTTATTGTGGGCCATAACTCCTAATTTACTCTGTGATTTACTACTGACACAATTTGTCAGATGGACAGATGACTATATTTTTATTAATAATTAAATGAGCGGAAATAAGAAGCAGCAGATGTTCACTGATGACTGCCAACATGGCTGCCAGACCACATGACCACCATTTGCCTGTGTTCAGTCAGCTTCGTTTAAATACAGAGACGACATGTTTATGGAGACTGAGTAGGGTCAGAAGGTCAGAGAGCAAAAATCTAAACATCAGCATCATCAGCTGCTAACAAATTACATCCAGTTACGAAGCTGAGATGCTTTTTTGTGTGTGTGTGTGTGTTTGCCTTCTTCGTCCAATCTCCCATGAAGAAAATGAAGAACAAGAGTCAAACTAAACGCAGAGACTCGGCCACAGAGGAACGGCCAATATAAAGACCATCTACAGGAAATTCCTCATCATGGATGAAAGCGGGGAAAGTTGGGAGCTGTTGTCGATTAAAAGAGAACAAATGTGTCACTGCCCACCATCATGAGCTGCACTGAACGAAACATCATTGACTGGACAAAGTGAATCCATTACAGGACAAAACCAGCGCGAGGCGTTCACTGACATGTCCATTAAGTCTTTTTATAGTGGACTCTGGAGTCTGAGCTGTTGGTGTTTGGGGTTCAGCGCAGTAAAGAGCAGCAGAGGTGGAGAGAGAAACCAAACAACTGTCATCGGACATTTTACGACCACACAGGAGGACGAGGAGGAGGTGTGGCCTAACAGCAGCGACTGTCGGTGGTGAGGATGATGATGATGATGATGATAACGAGGGTCAGAATTTCTTACCTGGACCAGGTTCAGGCTCATAGACTCTTCAGCAGGACAACGAGGGGCCGAGCGACTCTGCTGCTCCTGGACCAGAAAACATACATGTTACTAATCACACAGACATCATCCCTATTACTACTACTGCTACTACTACTACTGATATTGATACTCCCATTACTAGTACTATTACTATAACCAGTACTACTGCAAGAGGTCAGACGACTCTGCTGCTTCTGGACCAGAAAACAAGGGTGCTACTAATCACACAAAATTCAGCACTACTACTACTGCTGCTATTACTTCTACCATTACTAGTACTATTACTACAACTAGTACTACTACAAGAGTCAGACGACTCTGCTGCTCCTGCATCAGAAGACACACACGTTAGTAATCACACAAATATCATCACTACTACTATTAATACTGATACTAAAACTGCTATTACTACTACTATTACTAGTACTACAACTAGTACTACTACAAGAGATCAAAAGACTCTGCTGCTCCTGAACCAGAAAACAAGGATGTTACTAATCACACATATATTACTACTAGTACTACTACAAGAGGCCTACTTCATTGTACCCCTACTGACCCACTGTAGTTCTGGAGTGTATGTTGAATATGGATAATATTAGCGTTGCTCTGTGTGTGTTTATGTGGGAGCAGACAGAGTTTAGACAGAGTGCAGACGTGATGCTGCGATGTCAGGTTCCAGCGCACAGAGCAGACAGAGCAGTTATCGGCGTCTGTCGCTCGGTGTCTGTGACTGACTCAGAGAGTGTGTGGTCCGCTGTTTATACTGCTTCACTAAACATACTCCACATTTGCTCCTTTCATGGAAACCGTTGTCGCACCTGCTTCACTGCTCTCGGTTACAAACAGGAAACTTATTAACACGCACTGAGGTCTCATAAAAACAAGTTGTTAGAGCGATGCCAATGTGATCCGAGTATGTCTTTGACTCTTTACAAGTCATTATTTAACACAGCACGTGGTTTGTCTAAAACCTTGTCAGTTTATCATAGAGCTTAACCCTCTCATGACCATCATAAGGACTTATTTTGATTTTATGGCTGTAGAATCATCATAAAAATGTTCAATGAGTTCTTCTGCTTCCTTTTCTTCTGAGATAACTTTCACTTTCCATATCTGGCAGTTATTCAACCGTTTAAGAATTACAGTACTGAGAAGCTGACGTCACAAATGGTGTATCTCGCCTGTGATTGGACGCTCATATATCTCAGCTGACATAGGGTGAAAGGCGGAGTCACACCCTGGACAGATCTGCAGTCCATAGTTTATGAATTTTCTAGATATCACAAACGGTCTAGGAGTTACAGTCATGAGAGGAATACGTGCCAAATCTTGTCCGTGAGGACAGGGTGGTAACAGAAGAGTTAATAGAACAATTCCTGTTGTTTGAAGTCTGGCTGTTTGAGCTACTGACTGTGAGCGCCCCCTGTGCTGACAACCAGCATGAGACGGGCTGGCTTAATCTTAAATAAACCCTGAAAAAAACCACATTTCAGCCCCATGACATTAGACACACCTAATAAACTCTATGCTTGTTTAAGTCGACCATATCTCAAGAATGTGTTCACTGCTTTATATCATTGTTAGACAGACTTTTCCAACAGAAAACTGAAGTTTGATTAACTTTTTAAATTTTTCACACTCTCACACCAAACCCCATAGAGAAAATCAGTGATTTTAGTTCACAGGGACACAGGAGCTGCTGGTCCTCTGCTGCCTTGTTTGGTCAATTTGTGTCACTGAAGTAAATCTAAAGGAAGTATTTCAAATGCTGAATTCACTAAAATAAGATATTTGAACTTAGTGATGGACGCAGCAGTGGATCAACAACTCCTGTGTGTGTGATGTTAAAATCACTGATTTTCTCTATGGGGTTTGGTGTGGGAGAGTGAGCCATTTTCAAAGTGACAAACTTCTTGAATTTGATCTTTTATGAAAACAGTATTACTGCATGTTGTAGTATGGTATGGTATGCATGTATAACATAACATTTGTTTTTCAATTTGCATATGTTAAATACTTTTTTTTTTTTACTTTTTCCCTTTCTTTTTTTAAAGTTTCCTTACATATTTGGAAACCATCTTGTTGACTGAAACCTGTGTGAGCAGAGGAGAAAGCTCCAGGCTATGTTGAGTATCTGATGGGAGTGACCAGCTTCCTGAAACCTCGGCAGTCCTGATCCTAATCAGATCATCCGATTGGTTCCCACCTCTGCCAGCTCTCGCTGCTAATGACCGTACATTTAGAAATGTAAACTGTGACCAAAAAAGGCCTCAGACCCCGTCTCGTCTCTCTCAGTCTCTCACACATACACACACACACACACACACACACAGTAGATGTATGATAAACACACCTTCACTTCTAACCTTCTCCGTGTTTATCACAGTAACTGTGCTTATTTATGGAAAACATCTGTGAAACACAGGTATATACTATAACCTGAGCCAGCTAAGAAAAAAAAAAAAATTCATACACAGCTCCCCTTCTGGCACGGTGGATGCTCTGCATCTCAGCAGCTACAACGAGAGTAGTTCTTTTTCTTCTGCGGTTGATTGTACGCAACCAGATGTGCCCGGACTAGTGCCCGCACCGGGAGGCGCTACGGTGGTGAGAGGAGTGGTAAGGATTTCTGATGACGACATCAAATTAAGGAAGTGCCGATCTGCTTCGCAGAGCCCAGGAAAACAATACAACACTATTTTCTCAGCAGTGGCTGAACTGTTTGTTCTGAAACTTTAGGGTTTCATAAACGAGGTAATGACACAGATACACACACACAAACGCAGCTTTAATTGGAGCTTCCGGTCTATGTCGCCTTTAAATAAACTTGCCAACTCTGACTTAGCTACCTTAGCTAATTTAGCTTGAAAGAGTAGTGAAGTGTTGCTCATAAATAAAAACTGGTACTTCAGCTACTTGGGTCCACACGGTGGTGTAGTGGTTAGCACTCTCGCCTTGCAGCGAGAAGACCCGGGTTCAAGCCCCGGTTGGAGGTTGCATGTTCTCCCCGTGTGTGCGTGGGTTCTCTCCGGGTTATCTGGCTTCCTCCCACAGTCCAAAAAAAACATGCAATGTGGGGATTAGGTGAATTGGACACTCTAAATTGACCGTAGGAGTGAGTGTGAGAGTGAATGGTTGTTTGTCTCCATCTGTGTGTGGCCCTGCGACGGACTGGCGAACTGTCCAGGGTGTACCCCGCCTATCGCCCGATGTAGCTGAGATTGGCACAGCACCCCCCGCGACCCTCTGGTGGAGGATAAAGCGGTAGATAATGACTGACTTTAGCTACTTTTAGCTAGGATTGCTTTTGAACATTTTGAGAAAGACTGATGCACATTTTTTACAGTTTTCTCTCATTTTATGGACAAATCATTGAATGTAGAAAACAACTTTTTATTACTATATTTCAATGTTGAATTAAAAGTTAGTTGCAGACGTGGAGGAGACACTAGAGTAGCGTTACTGTGATATGCCAAATATGACATTGATGTGCAGGGAGTGGGAAATCATGACAGCAATTTACAGTAAAGGTTGAGTTCAACAACAAACATGCACAAACATTTCTAAGTGATGAGTAAAGAATTTCTTTCATTGGAGTTCCCATAGCAACAATCTTAATCAACAGAAATGTGAAAGATTTGCAAACCTTTCCTGCTGCTCGACATCGACCAGAAGGATTTACTGCTCTGCTATGGATGTGAACACAATGTGCTGCACCTGAACGCCTCACTGAGTGGTGAAATGAGCTGAAGTGAGGCTCCAAATGAAGATGAAATCAGTGCCAAGCAGCACAGCCATCATTCAGCCTCCTGTAGGAGTATTATGCAATCATCCATGGTGAGTTTATGGTCTTAGTACAGAGGGCTGGATAGGAAACAGATGAGCTGCAGATTAAGGGGTGGTGGTGGGGTTTTACAGTGACAGTCTCAAAGACTGCAATAGATCTCATACACTCACATTAAGCAGAGCTGCATGGTCTATGGAAGTCCAAACATGACATAAATTATGAGCAAGTTAAAAATATATATAAAACCTTGTTTGATTGTAGAGAGCAAACTTTAGTTTGTGTCATTAGCAAGACGCCATCACATTGTGGGAGATTTAATGATTCGCTGATTTAGTTGCTTGATGTCAGAGTTGCATTTGTACAGAAAGAGACGTAGCAGTACTAACGCAACCAGCACGAGTCACCTGAGAGTGGCGCTAGTGCTAACCAACAGCCAACAACAAACATCTTGAATAAAGTGACACACAAATCGCTAACTTTCGGCCCCGCCCTCTCTTTCTTAGCTAGGTCTCGCTCACTCAGGGTCCGCTATGTATTTCTGATAAAACCAGTTTGATTTTCCCTCCATTTTAAATATTTGAATTTGAGCACCTAAAGCAGAAAATGCTAATCATCACCAGTCACTACAACTTTGTAAGTTAAATAATTTTACGCAACATTTGCACAGTGTTTGTGTGAAGACACTAAAGCTTAACTTAAATAAACATATAACTTTATTATATAAATTATGAAATTATTAGCGACGCAGCTACTGAGCTAACACTCCGAGTGGTCAACCCACAGAAGTGAAGCAGATAATTCAGGCCTTTTTTTAATATAATAATTTATAGTCCAAACAAAGTGTCTAAATGATAAAAGATAAAATATTTGACTATGAATCAGCTCCCGTGCTTTCTTCAACATGCAGAAGTTTTGTCCTGAAGGGACTTCCATACAATCTGACTGCAACAAAAAACATTTCTCTGCCAAATTTATCATGTAAATCACGTAGGAAAACACAAGAGTCGAACCCGCACAGTTCAAAGGAATTTAAAGAAGAAGAAAAAAAGAACATGTGGTGAAAAGTGGAAACAGCCTGCGTTTTACATTCAGACTCCACACAACATTATGTAAAAAAAGAAAAAATCTCTTACAGTTAAGTGAAGACAGAGACTCACGCACACTCACACATTTTTTTTTACATAACTTATCCTGCAGCAGGATTTGCTGCTTTAATCTGACATTTCAATAGACATCTTTAAATTTATGTTCAAAACATAATTGAAACCGTGAGGCCATTTTTTCTTTTCTTTTGGAAATAACAAATAAAACAGCGACAGAAACTGCAGTATGGGCCTTTAGCTGTAGTAAACGTTTCACACATTTTCTCTAGTGTGCTTCGGTTTGTCCAAATTCACATTTTAATTCACATTTAAAAAGCTGACATCACAGAAACACTTAAACTGATTCATACATTATTTAAAGAGTTAAAGATCAATTAAAAGCAGATTAATCAAAAATACCAAAAACAAAATTCATTATTTATACAGGTAATTCCCAAATACTGGGTCGGGACACACCGATGCGACACGGGCGGCTATTTTTGTGTCCCCAAACAAATTTGCTGAATTTGCCCAACGTTTATTAAGATATATGTTTTAAGATGTTATGTTTTAAATAACATGCATAACATGACGTTCTAATCATTTTCCAAATATCTTGTGGAAATAATTTGTCTGTTTATCGGGTGTCTATCAGATTTGGCTGGAAATGTGTCGCATTATGAATTTAAGTCGCAAAAAGTCGGGGACAGAACAACTGAAGTGTGTTATGTGTTGTCTATGTACAGTGCCTTGAGATAATGTATGTTATGATTTGGCGCTATACAAATAAAATTGAATTGAATTGAATTGAATTGTTATTTAAGGATAAAAACAAGTGAAATGCATTGTGCATCAAGTATTTCCTTAAGATGAATGAATGAGTCCACACTGAACTATAAAACATTTTGTCTCATGTAAAGTTGAGTGAGCACAGATTAGAGTTGAGTAAATCTAAAAAAAAAATTTGATCATTCCCAAAGTAGCTCTGAACTGAACAACAAACACAAATCTGCACAAAACACACTTCATGCATTTACTATATTAAAGAAAAACTCACAGGTCGGCTGCTGCTGCTGCTGCTGCTGCTGCTGCTGCTGCTGCTGCTGCTGAGTGTCCAAAGTCTCTGCACACACAGAGCACATGTAGGGAGGTGCAGGACTTGTTGCAGCAGGAAACACCCCCAAGATAACAACCCACCAGCCGTCCACCAGGCAGGATCTGAATCAGAGACAGCAGAGGACTGAGAAATTCTGTTTCATCAGTCACACAAATTTGTGAATATTTGTGTCAACTTCTGGTCCATTGAGCTGTCGCTCCAAAACTCAGTAGCCACAAAAAAAGACCACAGCGTAAAGAACAAATGTACTTTCAAACAATAAAATTTTGAAAATATTGACACAATTCTAATTCCATACCGTTTCGGCCCCTGGCTTTCGTGCTCGCGTCCTGTTTCTTCTTTGATGCCTTGTTTTGTTTTCGATGTCTTGTTTTTGTCCACAAACCAAAAATGATTGAGTTTTAATGATTTCTTTGTCATATGGAGCAAAGTAAACCAGACAATATTCACATTTAAGCACATTTAATAGCTGCCAATTCATTTACCGATCGATTACTCATTGAGTAGTTGCTCTCAGAGTGTTCAGATCTTAAATAACTCTGATTAAAAGATAACCATATTTGTGACGTGTTCATCACTCATGTTGTAATCACTGTGAAATTCTATTAAATCTGGGGAGTTTTGTATGATCCTGTTTAAACTGCCTCTAGAGAAGGTAAAGCAGAAGTTTGAGCTGTGTGTGTGTGCTCACATTTGTTACCTCTTTTCTGTCATAAACACTGACCTTGTCAGGACCAGTTGTCCTCATGGAGACCATAACTTGGTCTCGATGAGGCAGGAAGTTTAGGACTAATATTTGAATTGTGGTTATGGTTGAGGTGAGTGATAAGGCTATGTTTTGTCTGTTTAAATGTAAACGTAAGTCCTGAGAAGACTAGCTGCACAAACCTGTCTGCGTGTGTTCATGTTGTTGGAACCTAAATCTGTTTAAACGGTCACATTATGGACACTTGTCTTCTGTATGGGGGACAAAAATCAACTCCCCCATAACAAATTCTTAAATTTTATGGTGAAAACATGTTGTATGGTTAGGATGATGTTAGGGTTAGGATCAGGGTTAGACCAGCAGTCGTTATGGTTAGGGTTAAAATAAGTCTCCAGGAAGTGAATGTAAGTCAAAGTAATGTCCTCTGAAGTCATGGAAACCGACTGTGTGTGTGCGTGTGCGTGTGCGTGTGTGTGTGTGTGTGTGTGTGGTCTATATATTTGTTTTGTTTTGGCCGGGTATCTGGAGGAGGAAAGATCATGTGATTGATTTCTGTAGATGTGAATGTACTGTATTGTTCTGTAATTTGGCCACAGGAGAGGGAACAATGTGAACATGTGTTACTGTGTGTGTGTGCGAAATAAAATATAATCAACTGTGCTATTACATAATTACAAATCAAAATACTGACTGACTATACATGTGGTCTAATTCTGCTTTAAAACAAAAATAATTAAAATCAAAAAATAAATCAATATGTACAATACATATATAAATAAAGGTGAAAGGTCATCACAGATACTTTATCATGATAGGATATCATGCAATGCTTGATTAACTATTAATTGTTTTTTAAAAGGAATTAAACCAAGTTTCTGACTTTTCAGTTTTATTAAATGTGAATATTTTCTGGTTTCTTAAAACAAAGAAATCATTAAAACTGAAAGACATTTGAGATCAAAGATCCTTTCCAGGTGTAAAATCATAGACGGCTGTCAGCTATATTTATTTCATTCATTCGTTCGTTAGACACGCCCCTTCACTGTCCCGTTTTTATTGTACGACTTGTTTATTTGTGGTGTTTTTATACATGTGTGTATACCTTTTTAATATTCTGTACAGTATTTTATTCTTTTATTTTATTGTCTATACTTTGTTCCAGCTGTAGTTGTTTTTAAACTGCTTTATAGATTTAGATTTAGATTTGAAATTGGATATTTATTGCCAAGCAATATGAGAATGTAGAATAACATTTTACTTAAAATCCTCGAACGCCAATCGTTGTGTCAGGAAGTCGTCGCACATGTGCATGTACATGTTCATGGTTTCCGGTACAAACTAGTAAAATCAGTTCAGACCCAAGTTCACATTCTTGTGACGTCATGACTCGCTGCCACAAAACCATTGAAGTCGCCCCCTAAGGGACACTTAAGAGAACACAGACTCTTCTGTGTGAACACTTTATGGACATTGGACATCTCCCAGCTGGTCCTGACTGAGCCTCAGCTCTAAAAGTCAACATGTAGGGAGTGAAGCTTGTGAGAGTCTTGATCTGGTAATAAAGACATCAGTACTAACAGCGACATCATATCAGGACTCACAGTCACCTCAGACTCAGTCAGAGAACATTTACAGTGAACGCCAGGTTCTCCCTGAACGCCCAGAGGCCCAGAGCCAACAGCTGTGTGTGTGTGTGTGTGTGTGTGTGTGTACAGTATATGCAGCAGGACACACTCAGAGGTTTAACATCATAAGTGGATCATACCCTACAACAGCTGTCGGCTCCATCGTCTGCTTCTCATCACAGTTTTTCAGTTTTAGTTAAAAAACAAAAACAAAAAAAAAAGAAGTACAGTCTTTTAACAAATTCATTTAGGTCAGTAAATATTGGAGATTGTTGTTGGGCAGAAACCTTTAATCTCCATATTTCAACTTTTCAAAGATTTTTTTCATGAATTGATGTGGACTTCATCAAACAAGAGTGTGAAAAGTAAATTTCTTCCACGGTGCGCCGCTTCCCAGGGCCACGCACATATGCACTCGCTGTGGCTTCTCCCGCCCTCCGGGCTGCCCGCCTCACTGGGGGTTGTCGGTGGACCCATGGGACAGGGTCCCTCTGTCCCCGGAGCGGACTGTCCTCAGTGCGCCACAACCGCGTTGTGTCACCAGGGCGGGGAGCGAGGAGTCGGTGGTGATGTTGCAACCCACCTGACCCGTCTTGAAACACGGACCAAGGAATTTTTAGGTTCTAATTGACAGATTAACGCACAATAAGCAGAAACGTCTGACAAACCACACACTAACATTTACGGCCATTTTCTTCTAGTCAACGAAAACTCACACACGTCTCGTCAGGTTTTTGTCATCAAAGATCCACGTTCATCTAGTCACCATCTCGTAATCATCATGAAAAAAAGGGGTGTCAATGAAATAATTTCATTATCCTCATTGTTGACGAAAACAACACTGGATTAAAGCATTAAAAGTGAAGTCCTGGCTTCTCCCCATACATTTAGGGAGGAGCCTGCTCCACCAGGGGGGCATTTAAACTGAAACCACAGTTTGTCTCTGCAGCTTTAAACTTGAGTTTGGTGATCGGTTTCAGCTCAAACTGGGAGAATTCTTTATCACACTGGAATAAACAGGCAGCCAGGTGACCTCTGACCTCTGCGGAAGCTGTTAGTCTTAGCAGCATCTCTGCTGTGGAATCATAAAAATGCATTTTGCCTGCCAGTGTCGAAGCTGAGCTGGCACCATCATCTGGTCTCAATCATACATGGACTCTTTCAGAGGATTCTGGAACCCAGACTATCAGTGTGTTTAAAGAGGAGCGCCATCTTTTGGCTTGTTTCCATTATACACTTCGAGCTCTGACTCCCATTTAGTTCCTGCTATGACAATGTTCAGCTGAGACGATACATGCATGACGTCTACAGTGATGGTCACTGATTGGTCAGAGAGTGTCGTCACTGAAGAGTCATGAGTCAAAGCAACAATGTCCAACTGTAGATCAAAGTTAAAAAGACTTAAAAATCCTGAAAACATGTGTTCATCTCCAACATTTAACAAAGCAAATGTATAAAATATCAATATTGAACAGGGGAGTCTGGTGGATTTAGAGACAGCACTGTAGAAAGCCGGCCATCGTCACCACGTTCGCTGGTATTCAGTTGAGTGACTGAAGGACTGAACCATTCTGTCAACCAATCTTTTTAATTCACTGACTCTAATGACTCTATCTATCACTAAAGGAAAAGGAAATCGAGTCCAGCCATGCCATGACTGTGCAATAGAAAAAGTGTAGCACAAAGACTCATGAAAACAACGTACCTTCGTCCTGACGCCACACAATCGATGACAGAGAAAGTGGGGTCGTGTCCACCTAGTGGCCACAGTCTGGTGCTGCAGGTCATGTGACATGTCTGAGTCTCCAGTAGTTTTTCCAGCCTGTGCACGACACAGATTCACACATGATTCTTTGTATAAGTCGACCAATGTTGTTTTTTAGAGCTTGATATCAACAGTAAATTAAATTTGTACTTGATGGAAAGTCTTTAAACAGTAAGGTAACAGTAGCCTAAATATAAATGGACTGCAACGATTACTCCATCGATTATTAAGCAACAACAATGTGAATATTTTCTGGTTCCTTTGCTCCATATAACTAAGAACTAATTAAACTTTAATAATTTTGGTTTGTGGACAAAAACAAGACATTTGAGAACATCATTATTTACAGGTTTGACAAACACATGTTGAAACACTTTTCACCATTTTCTGACATTTAAAGACCAAATTAATTGAGAACTATAGTTAGTTGCAGCCTTAAAATAAAGTAAGATCTGCACTCACAACACTTCTCCTCAGGTACGGTGTCGCCACCTTGCAGCAGAAGGAGAGAACTGCTGCTTCTGCCTTTCCATGTCATTTTAACTCTGTACTGGGTATAACGCTCCTCTGATCAGCTTAATCTAACATAAACATTAATGGATATAACATGTAAAGGATAAACAAAAATACATTTGCCATCTCTGAAAATCTGTTTTATTAAACAAATGACACAATTTCAGCTTCAATTTATAAGTTTAAGGGGCTGTTAATTTAGGATGGACGTTCAAATGTTTACAGAGGTTTCTTCTGTCAAAATAAGGCAAAGAACTTATTCTTTAAATACGGTAGACTTAAACACCCATAGACTGATCAATTTTTAATCGGTTACTACATTTTTGTAGTGCTTTCTTTAATGATTTAAGCAAGTTTTCAGCCTTTGAAATGTGAATATTTACTGGTTTCTTTGCTCCATATATAAATAATAATCATCATTTGTGGACAAAATAAGACATTTAATAAGAATTAAGAAGAATTCTATTTTATTAATCCCCTTAGGGAAAGTATTCCTCTGCATTTGACCCATCCTAGAATTAGGAGCAGTGGGCTGCCAATTGCCAGATTACAAAATATTTGTGAATTGCAGCAGCCCTAAATGTCTTTAGTTAATTGAAAATGTGTCTTTTGCTCTGAATTTTAATTGTAGGTTCCTCTAATTCCAACTGCTTCCCATTGAGTTACGTTTTCAGCAGATGTAATTATTTTTTACCATTTTTTTTCACATTCTATTTCCTGAATGTTAATCAAATATCCCTCCTTTCTGGTTAGCCTTTCCCAACCCTAACCCAAGTGTCAATCCCATAATCGTTTGGTCCGTAAAATGTGGAGGGAAAATTAGTGTTTTCACATGGCTTTGTTCTCAAATGTCTTGTTTTGTTAAAACGAACCAAAAACTAATCAGTTTGACAGATTTCAGTTAAAACACTGAAAAAAGTAGAAAACTAGTTGATTAATAATTGATTAACTGCTTAACTGTCCCATCAGACATGTTGTTTATTCGTTTTATTTTTAAGATGATCAAATGAACTGATTCTGATCATTTAAAAATTAGTACTTAGGATGGACTTAAGTGGCGGCCATGTTGTTGACAGCAGTTACAGGTGATTTAATTTAGTTGAGCGGTTCTGTTTTGGACTTTTTTTTAGACCAAAAGTATTAAGTATAATCTTATAAGTTTTCTTTTTGTATTTTCTTGACAAAACAAATACATACAAGTCGTGTGAAAACACAGTTTGTCTTACCTAAGTTTGAGTGTTAGCTTGCGTGTCCAACTTCAATTTAAAACTTTCCAAGCCGAACGTCTTTTTCTTCTTCACCGCCATTTTCTCTGAGAGAGGCTTCACTGCTGCCCCCTGTTGCTGGTGGAGGGAAACACTCGCTAATAAACACGTGTTTAAAACACTTCAAACCACCGAAATATGTAACTTTGACTTCCCGAACAGTCAAATAAACGTTAAATAAACCGAAAACAGGAACTCTCTGCGGATTCTATTCCCGTTTCACGCGCTCTTCAGGAACTACAGAAAGGCGCGTCACTTTACGACAGTCGTCGCCGACGTACGGTAACGTAAAGTGCGGCAGATAAGGTAAACATGTGGAGTGTTAAGTAGCAGAAATCAAACATTCTGGTAAGATTATATGACCTTTAAATTTTAAAATGTTGATGATATTCTGTGACGTCATAGTGGGGGTTTCCGTAAACATGAACTACGCGGTGATTCCGTAGCATAGTCACACTTGCTCACAGCTATAAATGAAATTCGGTGTGGATTCGTGTCTTTAATAAAAAAGTCGCATCTAAAGTAGATCAGTGACGTTCGTTCAGCGTTGCTGTCGTGTCGGAATAAAGTGTGTAGAGCCAGAAAACCGCCACATAACGGACATGAACCAAAACCCGTTGAAAAACGTAGAAAATGTAACATTTTCCTTGTCTCGTGTAAAATTGCAGTCGTGTCAAGACATTGTAGTACATCTTTATGAATCAGTCCGATGCCTTATCGAATTCGGCATGCATCCACTCCACCACACATCATTGTTTTGGGGGTTAAGGGCAGGGGATGCTGTTCATTAAGGAAAACAAAAATGACAGTATCGTGTATCTAAACAAGGTTAAAGCCCAAGAGTTCTCTGTAGATGTTTTAAAATGACTACTATTCTCCTTAAAGCATACGTGGTAATTCGGCTTTAACTACTTTGCTACAGTTGCAGTCATTGCTTGTGGTTTAGTGTGCAGGTAAGTGCTGATCTAATATCATCATATTATTATCATCTATAATGTCACTATGCAAAAGGATGTAGGTCAGGAATGTGTTCTCCTGGTTCTGCCTCTGCTTCTAAACCACTGACCCAGTTCAGCACCAGATCTGGACCCGAATCAGACACTGCTAATCAAACAGCAACATGACTTTGAAGACATTTTTGAAACTCGACCTTGTTCCTGCTTTCTGCACCAAAGTCCAGAAAAGTCGGTCTAACAGTGAGATAAAGACGTGAAAGTATTCTTAAGATAAGCAGGCATAGGTTTTATAAGGTGAGCCTTTTGTTATGGGGCTGAAATTAGTTTTTTCTTCATGGTTTATTGAGAGTAAGTGTGCCTTGTCTCCTCCATGTTTCAACTCAATCTGGTTATTGGCACAGTCAGGGGTGTTTTATATTATGAAGATGAAGATTATGTCCCTGATATGAAACTGTGGTCAATTAGTATTAATCTCAGAAACATCTGTGTTGATTTTTTAAAATCTCATCAGAACTAACTGTGATGTGTACATGCTGTTGTCTGTAGATGGAAAACTACACCAAAGCGCGAACGGTGGAGCAGCCATCTGTCTGTCCGTTCCCTGACCTCGCCCCGGACACGCCGGAGATCCGCGTCAAGGACGGCAGCAAGATCCGCAACCTGCTGCGCTTCGCCCTGAGCCGCATGGAGGCCAAACCTCCAGCAGCCGAAGAGACGGGACAACCTGCGCCCAAGGAGGGGGGCGTGGCTGTGGCGAGACAACAAGAACCCGCGAGCCACCCACTCTGCAAACAGGTCATCTTCACCGCCAGCGGTAAAGGCGTCTCCAAGGCCATCACCTGTGCTGAGATCGTGAAGCGGCGTGTTAAGGGGCTGCACCAGCTCACCAGGCTGCTGCACAGCTCTGTGGTGGAGGAATGGGAGCCGCTGGAGCCCGACGCCGGCCTCGACGGCCTCACCGTCAACAGGAAGCTGCCCGCCATCTGGATCCTCCTCTCTGTCGAGCCACTTGACGCCAGAGAACCCGGGTACCAGGCGCCGGGTCGATACGACGCCCTGTGGGCTCAGTCGTCCAGCAGAGAGGAGAGTGGAGGCGTCACAGGACACCGGAGGAAGAGAGGAGGAGGAGGAGGAGGAGGAGGAGAGGAGGGAGAGGGAGAGGGAGAGGGAGAGAGAGAGGAAAAGGCCCTGGGCGTCAGGGAAGCCGGAGCAGAGACAAATGAGCTAATTCCGATTCTTTATAAACTGTGAGCATGAAGAAGTTAGTTTATTGATATTATTATTATGGTTGAACAATTCATTGTTTTGTAAATCCAAAGCAGTTATAAATCGCACAAAGGCTGCGATTTATTCATTCATTTTTATATATATCAGTTAAAATGCAATGCATACATCAATATTTTTAATGGTCATCCTTACATTAAAGGAGTTCATATTTCTGATGGTGTCTGAATTAGTCGGGAACTCGTTTGGTCCACAAACCAAAAAGATTCAGTTTGAGTGAGTTTGGCTGTTCAACTGAACATTGAACTGCCTTCTCATGCAGTTGATAAACCACCACGTTATGTGGTAAGTTTGTATCACTGCGGTCAATCCAGATCTGCAACTAACGATTTTGTTCATAATGGATTCATCTGTTGATTATTTTCTTTATGAAGTGATTAGTTTGGTCCATAAAATGTTTGCACAAACTAATGATGATGTTTCTCAAATGTCTTGTTTTTGTTCACCAACACAAAATGATTCAATTTGTTTTATGGAGCAATGAAACCTGGAAATGTTCTTTTTAATTGCTTTTCAACTGACAACACCAGAGCTACAAGAATTACTACACAATTTCTATAATAGATTGAGTGTTTTTTAATAATTAAAACCAGTTTCTGTGATTTTTCAGCGTCTTAAATGTGAATATTTTCTGGTTTCTTTGCTCCTTAAAACAAAGAAATCATTAAATCTGAATCATTTTGTGTCTGTGGACAAAAACAAGACATTTGAGAAGCGTCATCATTTCCACTGATCGACATTTTTTGGACCAAATAAGTACTGGATTATGAAAAGAATTGTTACTTGTTGATTTTGATCTATTGACTAAAAGTGAATAAATTTGAAAAGCTGAAAAAGTTTTATTCAACATTTATTTTTAATTTAAATTATGGTGTTTTTTTTTATGTCTTTTTAGTTTGCAAATGTGGGTGAAATTGATTTAAATAAACTTATACCACTTATTTTGTCATTTGGAGTCATTAAACCAGTCATTAAATGTAGTCAAATTGAGGAAACCTTACCAACTACAGTATGTATCACAGTTTGTTGTGATGTTAGCATCGATGCTGTTTCAGTGTCTGTTAATTTAATATAGCTTTGTAGCTTCAATAAAATACTTTTATACTTTTATATTCATCTGTTTAACCAAACAAATAAGTAAAGATCCCTGAGCGAATAAAGAGTTTAAAAGTAAATGTCTGAACTTTAATCATCAAATTACGAACCGTATTTAATCGTAAACCCAACAAAAGCTGGATCCTCTGCTCAAAGGTGTAGATCTTCATACTGTAGTTTAGCTCGACGCTGCAGCAGAAATCAGAGGTGAAGTCAGCACCTGTGTGTGTGTTTTCAGGTCTTCAGGATTGTTGTGGTGGTGACATGTTGTGTTGACGTTGATCCTTTTATCTCCTCAGTTGAACTTTCAGCGTCTTACAGGACAAGAGGATTAGATTTTCTCTGCAGCAGCAGGAGGAGGAAGAGGATCAGAGCCGAGCACTCGACTCACAGCAGAGAGTGGAGATGTGTGGACGCCTCCTCCTCCTCCTGCTGCTGCTGGTCCTGGTCCTGGTGCTGGCCCACGGGCTGGCGGTCGACCCACTCCAGGCTCAGGTACGACACCCTCTGCCGGTACTGTGGATGATGCCGGTGGACTCTGGGTCAGGGAGCCAGAACCTGACGGCCGGTGTAGTTTCAGCCATCAGACTGGCTCTGCAGGACCTGAAGAAACAACCAGCACCACTGGGAAACTACGAGATCCAGCTCCACCTGGTGGACTCACAGGTTTGACTCAGACCTGAGGACAGGGGTTCCTGATGGACCCCAATAGATTCCTGGTAGACGGCTGAAAGATTCCTGGATAATCTCCACTAGACTCCCGATAGATCCCAAATAGACTCCTGATAGATCCCAAATAGACTCCTGCTAGACAGTTGATAGATCCCTGATTGACTCTCGGTAGATTACCCAAAAGACTGACAGACGTTTGATACCCTCCTGATGTGGGTCCTGAGAGACCTTGGTACGCTCCCAATGCATTCACAATATTCCTGATTTCATCCTCATTATCCACAAGAGAATTCCTGATAGACTCCTCACACTCTTCAGAGGTTCTTGATCATGTTTGGAAAGTCTTTTGTCCCAAAAGACGCCGCATATACCACGATAGATTCCTGGTATGATCTGTTACCATGGAGACGGTGGGCGTTTATGACTTATGTCGCCTTGTTATCGTCTTGTTCTGCAGTGTGATCCTGCCAAATCACTCAAAGCTCTGTTTGACACCATGTGGGAGGGGCCAAAGTACCTTCTGGTGTTTGGAGGGGTGTGTCCATCTGTGACCACGATCATCGCGCGCGCTCTGCCTGCTCTCAACCTGGTGCAGGTACTGATCTAGTCCACAGGTTCACATCCTCAGACCAGACCATTCAAAGACCAGGCCCATAACCAGAGACCAGGTACCCATTCAAAGACCAGGTCTACAACCAGAGACCATGTACACATTCAAAGACCAGGTTCACAACCAGAGACCATGTACGCATTCAAAGACCAGGTCCACAACCAGAGACCATTTACCATGTAGGCACACACCACTAGACAAAGTCCAAATTCAAAGACCAGGTCCGCACTGATCCATCACCTTGTGTTAACACACGTGTCCTCTGATGTCACAGGTGTCTTTCGCAGACACGTCACCCAGTCTTGCTAACAGGAAGTGGTACAGGAACCTCTTCAGCCTGATGCCGTCGGATCGCGCCGTGAACCAGGCCGCGGTCAAACTGCTGCAGCGCTACCAGTGGGCAAGAGTGGGCTTGGTCACACAGGAGACGCCCCGCCTCTCCCAGGTGATGCCGGTGACCTCCTGACCTTTCCTCTGACTCCACAGTGTTCACGTGTTTAAGAAAGTCTCTGTCCCTGCAGATGAAGACGGATCTGCTGCGACAGCTGCTGAAGACTGACGTCCACGCTGTTTCCACACAGAGTCTTTCTAACGACGTGTGCAGCAGTCTGCGGAGGCTGAAGGTGTTTAAAGGCAAAGTTTGGCTTTTTGTGAAGTGTGGTTGTATGAGGCAGTAATTCATAGTCATGTAAGAATCAGCCTGAGCCCAGAATGTCCGGGTTTAGGGTTCAGGTCCCTCAACAAGAACGTGGTTGAAGTCAGAGCGACTTCCTCAACCCTGATATGGGTTTCTACAATGACGTTCATCATACTAACACTGCTACTTTTGTTCTGTATTTGTTTCACAGTAAATCAGTCGTACACATAGTAATGTTTAATGTATGTTACTACGTTTTTTGTGTGCGCAAAATGACTTATTGACTTACTGATTACTGTTATTAACTGGTATTCATGGCCCAGGGAACATGTTTTCCCAATGTAAGTAAAACACGGCATCATTCTCAGTGAAAACAAGGCTGCCATCGGGAAAACAAGAAAAAACAAATTTTAGCCACTTAAAAGACTCTGAAAATGAAGTTTGTAAACCACTCACTCTCCCACACCAAACCTCATAGAGAAAATCAGTAATTTTAACATTACACACACAGGTGTTGTTGATCCACTGCTTCCTCCATCATTAAGTTTAAATGTCTTATTTTGATGAATTCAGTGTTTGAAAACCTTTGTTCAGATTGACCTCAGTGACACAAAGTGACCACACGAGGCAGCAGACGACCAGCAGCTCCTGTGTCCCCGCGAGCTAAAATCACTGATTTTTTCTATGGACTTTGGTGTGGGAGAGTGAGTGGTTTACAAACTTACTCAGTTTCTTGTCTAACAATGAGATAAAGACGTGAGACGTTCTTGAAAATATCATAACAGAAGGGGGCGCTCACAGCACAGTCAGTGCTGATTACCCACACAACCACACTTAAAAAAAACAACCAAACTATTCCTTTAAAATGACAGCGTTTGTGTCGCAGGATCATGACGTTCACATCGTCATCGCACATGTTGAGGAAGATTTAGTTTCTGAGCTTTTCTGCTGCGTAAGTTCATCACATCATCATTCATTCATTCATTCATTCCCTTAAACATTAGCACATGTTTGATGATGTCATCACCCTCAGGTTTACAGGCTGAACCTGTTCGGACCACAGTACCAGTGGATTGTCTTCGACAGCGGGACGGCGGGCTGGAGGCTCGGGTGGCGAGCCTCGGCGTGTGCGCTCAACAGTCTGGCGATGGCGGCAGACGGATCCATCAGACTGCAGATCACAGCGCTCGCCAACGCCAACACGCCGGGCGTCTCAGGACGGGTCAGACACTCAGACCACCACTCCAGTCAGTGTGTGAGTGCTGGTGTTTTAACAGTGACCTTTGACCTGCAGACACCCCAGAACTTCCTGGACTCCTACCTCGGACAGCTGGTTCAGGAGGGGTCAGAGGTCAGCCCCCTCCATGCATTCGCCTACGACAGCGTGTGGGTGGCCGCCACGGCTCTGGCTCACGTGATGGAGGTGGTGAAGCGGCGTCAGAAGTACGGCATTCAGAGAAACGTGACGGTCAGTGGCGAGAAGGAGGAGGAGGAAGAGGAGGAGGAGGAGCAGAGGATGTTGCTGGACGCTGTCAAGAGGACGAGATTTGATGGAGTCACAGTGAGAACGATCGCAAGTGAAACACGACAAGAAAACATACATACATACTATATATATATACATATATGTATGTATATATATATATATACACACATATGTATGTATACATGTACATACATACATGTATATATGTATATACATACATATGTATGTATGTGTATATATATACACATACCCACATCTATATGTATAGTATATATTTGTACACACGTTTGTTTTTCAGGGAGAAGTTTGGTTTAGAAACGGAAAGCGAATGTCGACCATTGAGCTGATTCAGTTTCAAGGTGATTTTTACTGACGTTTAAATAGACTATGTCACATGATTTATCACATGTACAGTACAGTGTGTCTCTGTGTGTGCGTGCATGCATGTGTGTGTGTCCTCAGACAGCAGTGGTGTGTTAGTGGGTCTCTTCTCCACGGTCACAGAGCAGCTGCATCTGCACGATCACCTGCTCAAGTTCAAAGGTCAGGAATCAAAACTGAAATCCTTTATTTTGAAAAGGAACCATCACAGGTCTGATGACTTTTATTTTGAAATCTAATCTCTGTGATAAACTGCTCGTTCATATTTTACTTTCATTGTGTTCAGTTTTAAGCTATGACCTTTGACCTCTATGTCAGTGTGAACTGGAGGAATGATGTCACTGTGGTGCTGCAGGTGTGACACCAGCCACAGACCACACCCTGGTACGTCTGCAGCGCCTCCATGTGACCGTCCTGCTGTACTGCATCGTGTCCTCTGCTGCAGCTGTGACAGTCTTCATCACTCTGCTCATCCTCTGCTTCGTCATCATCAGTGGAAGACTCTGGTCAGTGTCTTTGTGTGTGTGTGTGTGTGTGTGTGTGTGAACTCTCACTGATGACATGTCTCTTTCTCTATCTGTCTCACCCTCAGGCTGCTGAGGTCCAGCAGCAGAACCCAGGACATGCTGCTCCTGCTGGGCCTCCTGCTCTCCTCCTCCTCAGTCGTGCTCTCTGGTCTGGACGGAGTGTCAGTGTCTGAGTGGACGTTTGAACTTCTCTGCTCCGTCAGTTCAACTAACGTCATGTTACAAAAACAGAGTTTGAGCAAAATTAACAGGAGGTCTCACTTCATGAAATCTACGTCACTATCTACACACAATATCTTCAAAACATGTTCACATCTTTATCTCACTGTTAGACAGACTTTACCAACAGGAAACTGAAGTTTGTAAACCACTCACTCTCCCACACCAAACCTCATAGAGAAAATCAGTGATTTTTGCTGGCGGAGACACAAGAGCTGCTGATCTTCTGCTGCCTCATGTGGTCACTTTGTGTCACAGAGGTCAATCCAGACTTCCATTTTCTGCTGCCTCCATCACTAAGTTCAAATGTCTTATTTTGTCTATTCTGTATTAGAAAATGGAAGTCTGGATTGACCTCTGTGACACAAAGTGACCACACGAGGCAGCAGAAGACCAGCAGCTCTTGTGTCTCCACCAGCAAACATGTTTTGAAGACATCGAAGACTTAAATTGACGTAGATTTCATGAAGTAAGACCTTTGTTCAGAGGCCAAAGTTTGTGTAGGATGAAGTCATTGAACCGTCTCCACGGTAACCTCTGTCCTCTCAGGTTCGTCTGTGGATGTTGTCCGTGGGTCACACTGTAGTCTTTGCTGTGTTGCTCTCCAAAACATGGACGCTCTACTTTCTCCACAGAGTCAAACAGAAGGTAGATCCCAACACACACCAACACTGCTGTTGAAGGTCATGTGACGTTGTTGTTGTTGTTGTGTTTCCAGCAGCAGCAGAGTTGTCGTGTTCTGCTCTGGATTTTCCTGCTGGATGTGTTTGTTTTGACCTGCTGGCAGATCCTGGACCCGCTCAGACGGGTGGAGTTGCAGCATCGCTCACATGTAAATAGGGTCGGATGATCTCTCGCAATCCAAACCTAACAGGAAGAGGGCGCTGTTCTCTCAGAATTTTCTCTGTGTTTCAGAGCGACTCTGCCGACCCCGGTGTCCTCACACAGCCGTTCTCTGAACACTGCAGCAGCACAAACATGGAGCTGTGGCTCACCGCCATGTGCGGATACAAAGGCCCCCTGCTGGTCAGTGCTGGTGTAGCACGTGTGCAGCCCCCGCTGGTCTACAGCAGTAAATAATAAGTTTGTGTCTTCAGGGTCTGGGATGTTTTCTGGCCTGGAACATCAGGTCTGTGGAGACAAACCGTCCCGGCGTCTCCGGCCGACGTCTCTCGCAAAGCGTATTTGCTGTGGTGGCGTTCAGCGCGTCAGGGGCCACGGCGTCTCTGCTGACGACCCACAATCCTCCTCTTCAGTTCTGTGTGAGCAGCGGCCTCATCCTCAGCTGCAACGTCTTCATCCTGACCTCCATGTTTGCTCCGACAGTCAGAGTCTTCTTTGTTTCCACATCAGTTTTTAACTCTTAACATTTCAACCACCAGTGGAGTGAAGAGTCTCACGCCACGTTTCTGTCACGTGTTGGTAGATTTTAAACGTGTGGATGAACCGTGGCGGTGATGATGATGATGGTGGTGGAGGTGGACAGCAGCAGGATGAAGCTGCCTCAGAGGAAGACGACAAACAGTCGAGCAGGTTAAACAAACAGCTGAAGAGTCGAAACGCACAGGTGAGGAAACAGAAACGATAAACGTGTTCATTTTACGAAGCGTGCAAATCACCAAGATGGACGCCAAATTCAAAATGAGGTCATGGTCCCAGTGGACTTTTTTGTTCGTCCTGGGCTGTGACAAGTTCCCACCAAGTTTTGTGAAATTCGATACAACTTCATTTCGGCTTGCTCCATCTACGGTCAGGGTTAGAACCCTAACCCTAACCCTATAGCGCCCCCTGCCTTTTTAGCTTTTATTTTCTTAGGTTTCAAAATTTAATTTCTCTAATTCTAGATTGTGTTTTTAGCGCCCCCTGCCTTTTAAACTAAGTACTGAGAAAGTTCTTTTATGCTTCTTTGCAGCTCAACGTAGAAATAGAAAGTGTAACGACGCAACTGTGCGAGGCGACCGAGGCGAGAACAAACAACGGTAACAGCGACGTCACAGACGCAAAAAATATCGTAATCCAACAACATCGTAATCCAGTGTCTGTGTTTGAGGACAGGTGAGGTCCGATCTGTGAGCTGGAGCGACGAAGCTCGAGTCTCTGACGATGGAAACTCCCGGAGGAAACGGTCGAGTTCAGACGACGTCAACTCTCCCGAAAAGTGGGTTCACAAACAAACAACAAAAAAAACGTTGTTTTCTTTGTCGCGCTACAGGCTACGTTCTCTTGTAACACGTTTCTGTCATTTTTCAGCTTCTTAAATGTGAATGTTTTCTAGTTTCTGTCATTTTTCAGCTTCTTAAATGTGAATATTTTCTATTTTCTGTCATTTTTCAGCTTCTTAAATGTGAATGTTTTCTATTTTCTGTCATTTTTCAGCTTCTTAAATGTGAATGTTTTCTATTTTCTGTCATTTTTCATTCTTAAATGTGAATATTTCTAGTTTCTGTCATTTTCAGCTTCTTAAATGTGAATATTTTTTCTAGTTTCTGTCATTTTTCAGCTTCTTAAATGTGAATGTTTTATTTTCTGTCATTTTCAGCTTCTTAAATGTGAATATTTTCTCCTAAATGTGAATATTTCTAGTTTCATTTTTCAGCTTCTTAAATGTGAATATTTTCTATTTTCTGTCATTTCTCAGCTTCTTAAATGTGAATATTTTCTAGTTTCTGTCATTTTTCAGCTTCTTAATATTTTCTAGTTTCTGAAGCTAAATGTGAATATTTTCTAGTTTCTGTCATTTTTCAGCTTCTTAAATGTGAATATTTTCTAGTTTTTCAGCTTCTTAAATGTGAATATTTTCTAGTTTCTGTCATTTTTCAGCTTCTTAAATGTGAATATTTTCTAGTTTCTGTCATTTTCAGCTTCTTAAATGTGAATATTTTCTAGTTTCTGTCATTTTGCAGCTTCTTAAATGTGAATATATTCTGTAACAAAGAAATCATTCAAACTGAATCGCTTTGGTTTATGAACAAAATCAAGTCATCTTTGAGAGTAGAGCCGAGCCGAGCTGAAACTGTATCGTGGAAAAGTGTCATTAGTTAAGTTAAGTTAATTAGTTAAGAGAGGATGTGTTGGTCCTGCAATGAAGCTCCTAAAAACTGCAGAAATCCTCCTCATAAGCGCAGTCTCTTTTTCTTAACTTCCTGTCTGTGTGTGCTTCCTCTCAGCGTGCAGCGGCGTCTCTCCGTGCAGCTGCCGATCCTCCATCGCTCCTACCTGCCCGTCATCGGCGGCGTCAGCTCCAGCAGCTCCAGTCTATCTGACCTGGAGCCACGTTACCTTTGAGCCAGTCACATGATATTATTGATTATTGATTCTTTGTGTGTGTTTTAACATGAATGTCCTGGATTGAACGAAACCAAATGAATAAAGCTGAACATAATGGTACGATCCAGTTATTTAGAGGCTCACAAACCAAAGGAAAGTTGTGGTGATTTTATCTTTGTGAAAAACTTACCCGACAGCTGAACTCACAGGAGGCAGAGACCACGATCCACATACTGAAAACATGTGGTGAACAGGCAGGCAATCCAACACAGGTGAGAGACATGGGGGCGGAGCTAACGATCGAAAGAGTGGGGAAAAAAAGAACAAACAAAGACAGGAAGTGAACTACAAAATAAAACCAAGAGTCAACACAAAACAGGAGACACAAACTGAACTTTTTTTTTTTATCTTTTGACGTGTTTTTCTGTCACAGTTTCATAATAAAAGACAAAAAAAATTTTTTTCGAGTTTTGCACAGATGTATACATATACATACATATTTACAGTATATATATATATATACTGTATACATGTATGTGCATATATATATACATACATATATAAATAACATAAACTTGTACGTTCCAGTTACACACAACTCATTGTATAGTCTTTATCCCATCACCAAATATTTACATATTTACACTCATTTTATACAATATTGTTGCAACACTACTGTTCTTCATCCTTATATTTATTTAAAATGTGTATTAACATAAACTAAATAAATAAATAACAATAAATAAATAAATAACATAAACTTGTACGTTCCAGTTACACACAACTCATTGTATAGTCTTTATCCCATCACCAAATATTTACATATTTACACTCATTTTATACAATATTGTTGCAACACTACTGTTCTTCATCCTTATATTTATTTAAAATGTGTATTTTCTATATTCCTTTAAACTGACTTGTGTTTTTACTGCTAGACTGTTCCATAATTTAACGTTACCAAAGAGCAAACCAAAGAGAGAAAAAATTAAATCTAAAAAAACTAAAATAATGTCAGAATCAATCAACGTACAAAAACGTTCACATCACTGTGAAAACACATCAGTGAAGAAAAGGAAAACAGCAGCGACGTCAACAAACATCTGTAAACATTAACTAACTGTGGATTTTCAAATAGTTACGAAATCCGTCCGAACAACAAACACGATCTTTGACCTGCTGCAGAGTGAACACGGGGGGGGGATCACAACACTAATGCTTGAAGACATAATAATAATTGAAATCATAATAATAATGATAATAATAGTAATAAAAATAATAATAAAGAGGAGATCTGTGTTTAGATCTTGTGTCGCCCGGTGACATTCTTGTGCTCACACAGGAAGGGATTTTTTTTAGCAGAGGCAACAGCAACTTTGAGCTACCAAAGTGAGACAGCTGCAAACACAAAGAAGTGTCAGAGAAGCACCAATCAAAAGTTTCACAAGTGAATTCTACTGCAAAACCAACCCCGGGCATTCTTGTCTCTGCCCACCCCTGCTCTACTGCTGCATACACACACACATGCTCCCTCAGTCACGTCTGATAGTTTTGCGTGACAGAATCTGTTTTCAGCTTTAAGTTGAAATATTGGTCATGTCTATTTCATGGCACCAAATCTGGTTTTATTCAGATCACTGTATACACAGACGATCATTGACTCTACATGAAAGTTATCCAAAGATGAACAAGAGTTACGTACTGCAGCTTTAAATTGAAATATTAGTCTCAATTTCTATTTATACAGCACCAAATAAGCAACCTGCATAATCTCAAGTCAGAAAAACGAGCAAAGAAAGAGAGGAAAATCCCTGTTTGTGTCAATAAACCCTGAACACATCGTCTCTGACTTTAATCCTGTCAGCGTGGAAATTACAGACACTGACGTAATCTGGGAAAGTTGAGAGAGAGAGAGAGAGGGAGAGAGAGAGAGAGAGAGGTATTTGTGTGTTTAAACACAGGAGAAGGACAAAGTGGGAGGAGCTTCAGTGTGTATAAAACCGGCGTGCTGTGACAGCAGGGACATGAATTTAGTCCAGATTATAATCTGTCCACCATGTTCTCCTTCAGATCGCTCGTCTGTGTCGTGGCTCTGACTCTAAGTGTCAGTGTCGATGCCTCGTCTGGTGGTGAGTCTCTTTGATTTGTTTATGTCCCAGTTTAAAGATGCATCACAGTGTTTTAATGTTATCTTTCATTTTAGTCGTAATTCTTACAAAATAAAATACACATATGTATGTTATCATTCATTTTAGTAGCTATTCTTTCAAACTAAAATACAACTTTATGTTAGTAGTTAGGGAGCTCTACTGTAAACCGACCATTTAGACTTTTCTTCTTCTTCCTCTGCTTCAGGAAACAACTCTCCTCAGAGCCACAGCTTCGACCTGGCAGGTTCAGACCTGACGCGACTCTATAACTCACCCGTTTTCCAGGCAGATCGGATGAAGAGGCCTCTGGATGGACTGTCCAGCTGGATGGGACCAATCAGCCACTCTGGAGTTCGGTCAGTGCACACACTGAGCTGATGACTGAAGACTTCTTCTGCAGTCAGCCACCAGGGGGCGTTTATGTGTTAACAATGTGGAGATGAAATAAAACACAAGTTGTTTGTTTGTTGTTTATCCAGAGTGACACTGCAGGACGGATCTCAGTATCTGGTCCACAAAGGAGACGGATACGGAGTATCGTCCCAGACCGTCGTGACCAGCGCTCGACACATGAGCCCAAACTGGGAGGTAAGTCTAGTGATCAATGAGCGTATATGAAGACGATCAGTGAGAGTATATGAAGACGATCAATGAGAGTATATGAAGACGATCAGTGAGAGTATACGAAGACGATCAGTGAGAGTATACGAAGACGATCAGATGAGAGTATATGAAGAGTATATGATCATCAGTGTATATGAAGACCAGTGAGCGATATGAAGACGATATGATATGAAGACGCAGAGAGTGTATAAGGAAGACGATCAGTGATGATCAGTGAGCGTATATGAAGACAATCAATGAGCGTGTGTGAAGACGATCAGTGATGATCAGTGAGCTGAAGATATGAAGACGCATCAGTGATGATCAGTGAGCCGTGATATGAAGATATCAGTGATGATCAGTGAGCGTATGAAGACGCATCGATCAGAGTATAGAAGATGAAGACATCAGAAAGATGATCAGTGAGCCGATATGTGAAGACGATCAGTGAGGAGGCTACACGCAGACGCGATCAGTGAGAGTAAACGAAGACGCATCAGTGAGCTTTACATAAGACTCAGTGATACCGTGATGCATATGAGAGTGGATCAGTGAGAGTATACGAAGACGATCAGTGATGATCAGTGAGCGAATATGAAAATTATCAATGATAATTGATAGACAGATTTCACTGTGAAGAATGAAGACCATCAGTGATGATCAAAGAGTGTATAGTCATGATCAGTGCGATATGAAGACAATCAATGAGTCGTGATATGAAGACGAATCAGTGATGATCAGTGAGTGATATGAAGACGATCGAGTGAGCGGCGACGATCAGTGATGATCAGTGAGCTGATCAGTGAGCGATATGAAGACATCAGTGATGATCAGTGAGCATGATCAGCATGTGAGCGATATGAAGACGCATCAGTGATGATCAGTGAAATATCGATCAGTGATGATCAGTGAGCGTATACGAAGACGATCAGTGAGCGTATATGAAGACGATCAGTGATGATCAGTGAGTGTATATGGTGTGGGAGAGTGATCAGCTTTTCAGTGTTAAATAAACTTGTTCTAACTCTTCTCCTCTTGTTATTTTCTCTCTTCAGTCTGTTGCCTCCAGAAATTTCGAGGGCAGTAAGAAAGTTTATGATTTTGTGCGCGAGGGCGGCTCCGACTACAGTCTGCTGTTTAATAACTGTCACCTTGGCTCGCGTCGAATGATGGGCCAGTAGTGAGCCACTGTTACTGAAGTGTCATGTGGTCTTTGTTCCAGCAGAGGGCTCCAGACTCCAGTGTTTATTCCTGTTGTTCATGAAGGTCACATGATTAAATTCAACTGATGTCTGTTTTCACTTGAATAAACTTGTGTTCACACGTGTGTCAGAGTCATCGCTGATGAAGATGGTGAATAAAACAACACTCAGGTGTTTTTAATGATGAACAGTCTTCATTTGACCTTTTTAAAGTTTGTCTTCTTGTCATAAAAACCTGTTACTGAGGATTCTAGGAGTTCTGGAACATTTTCTTCCTCCGTCGTTTGTTCTGTTTTCTTGTGACTTGAACGTAAGTGAGCTTCATTCTCCGCCAGCGTCGTTTGTGCTCAAGAACAAACAACTGCAGGAGGCGATGATGTCGCTGCAATTGGACGGTGTCACGTCCTCATGTGGAGGACAAAGCAGTAGAAGATGAGCACCATTTTAACCCACCATTCAAAAACAGTAAAAAATAAATAACTAATAAAACAGATTCAGAAGCAGTTGCTGATGGCCCTGCTGCTTGCTCATCAGAAGCTGATGAAGGTCCCCCTGGCTCTCCTTCAACTGGACCTCCAAAATATTTCAAAATTGCTCCTGCAAAGACAAAGCTCCTTAGGTTACCAAGCAATCAGAATCAAATTTTCATATCATATAACTGCAGCTGTGTTGCACTATGCAAAATATTCTGAATCTGTTTTTATATTAAACATTACAATATACAGTGTCCCTGTTTAAGCATCTACTTCTGGTTTTATCTCCACATTATACTAGTTCATTCATAAAAATGAAGGTAAATGAGTGATGAGCACCATATGATATAAAGGGAATATGTTTGCATATATCTTGCAGTACATTACAAAGTGGACATTGGCAACTAGCAGTCATATGCAGTACAGGACACTTTTAATGTACAGGTTTGTTCAAATTAGTAAACTACACAAACAACAAAATATATTCTAATAATTTGGCAAGGGGAATTCAACTAAATCAGCAGATTTGTCAGATTTGATAATATTTCATAGCACAGTGATCATTTAAAATTATTAGTACTATATGAATAATCCACTGCTATACTTTTTTTCAATTCAATTCAATTCAGTTGTATTTGTATAGCACCAATTCATAACAGAAGTTATCTCAGGACACCTTTCAAATAGAGCACGTCTAGACTCAACTCCTTCTGACATTATTTACAGAGACACAACAGTACAACCATTAGCAAGCACTGCCTGTTAAAAGGCAGAAACCTAGGACAGACCCTCACTGCTACTGCTACAAGTAACAATAATCAGTCTGATAATAACTGGTTTGATTTATAAAATAGTAGCACAGGTCTATGTTTGAGCCTTTTTGTAAAGCAAACTGTGGATAAAGCAGACTTTATTTGCATACAAACAAACAATCATAGCTCACATTTATCTGAGCCTAGCTGAGGAGCTAGCCAGCATACAAAAGTACAAACTAACTTGTTAAAAAGTTGGCATTATGTGTGTCCCTCCACCCCACATCAAATGCCTTACCTTTGTCCTGTGAACGTTTCTCTGCACCAGACGCATACGTCCGTTTTGATGACATTGTGATTAGCGTCTCCCGTTATTCTCATCACTTCAGTGGAAGATGGGCGGCTGTCAATCATCCTGTCAGACTTGTCGGCAGACGTAACTTACCACATGACACCCCAGCCCAAAGGGCATTTTCCCCTGATTACCCCACGAACACTTACATGCTTTGCAAATATATGCATAATGAATGCATGCAATACATGCAAATAAAGAAAAGGTACTTTTAATTCTCAAAAATATAATCAAATATGAGTCTGAACTTGCAGTTTGGGGGCCCCCTGGTGGCTGCGGGGCCCTATGCAGCTGCATAGTCCGCATATAGCAAGAAACGGCTCTGAAGATGAGAGGTGAGCGATGATTAAAAGAGCGGGAAAACAGAACAAAGACAGGAAGTGAAGCTGAGGGGAAACCAAGAGGAAAACTTACAAAATAAAACAGAAGACACAAACAGAACTTATCTTTTAACGTGTAATGTTTTCGTAGACCTTCCGTGAAGCCTACGGTGGCCTGGAAGTGCAAACCAGTATTACAAAACTTTATTTACAAATTTACAAATACAGAAACAGATTAACAAAACTTGAAACAAATTTACATTTCCCAAAACAAATTTGCAAAATGTGAAACACTTTTACAAACCCTGAAACAAATTTACAAAAGCCACAGTCCTTACGTAAAGGGAATGTCCCAATTGCTGCGAGTGACCTGGAAATGATACCGTGAGCGCTCAGTTGTGACTTATGGAAAAGAAAATGTAAATTTGTTTTAACTTTTGTTAATTTGTTTGTAGTTTTGTAATACTAGTTAACACTTCCAGGCCACCGTAGAAACCCCACTGAAGTTGCACTAATTTTACATCATATGTTTATGAAAAGGATTAGATTAGTTTTAGATTAGCTGTAGCTGTAACCTTGCTTGAAATGCACCAAAAAGTAAAAAGCAAGTTTCAGTTGTACCGAGAATGTCGCGACAAAAGTCAATGCACAGATTTGACTTCACAACTTTTGCGAAAAATCGCAAATTCTCCAAATGATGTCCGAACTTGCCAGACTTTCAGAGTGAAACAAATCTTTAAAAAAATATTCTACAGAGGACAGAGAATATTGTTACCATGTTTTTTAAAAACAAGACAACGCTGAACAAAATGTTAAAAACTAAAAAAACAGGAAATCACAAAACAATAAGTGACGTCACAAAGTAAAGTAAAGCAAGTGCTACTTACTTTACTTTAATTGTTACTCACTTTGTATCTGTTGTGTTTTCATATACAAGATGTTCCAATTGATTTTCCTCTCAAGGGATATTATCTCGTTTTGGATGTTTTTATTTATTTGATTTAATTAAAGTGTAAATGGGAAAGTTAACAACAAAATATAACTAAAATCGAAAAGAAATGACTGAAAAAATAAAGAAAGAAATGAAAAATAAAATAACACCAGAATCACAGATGTTTACTCGTGACTGTGAAAAATAAAGTTCAAATGTCTGTAAACATTAACAAACATTAACAAACATCAGCCAGGGGATTTCACAAAATTAGTCCAAAACAACAAACAAGATCTTTGATCGGCTGCAGAGCAAACACTGGGGAGCAGATCAGAGTATTAATGTTTCAAATAATAATAATGATAATTTAACTAATAATTAAAATAATAAATATTATTAGGATACTTTTGAAACATACATTTTGATTAAGACTTTCAGCTCCACACGACACTCTGTGTTTCTCAGTGTAGCTGTGTTTAGATCTCGTGTCACCCGTTACATTCTTGAGCTGCACACAGGAAGTGATTGTTTTGCAGAGGCAACAGCAAACACAAAGAAGCATCTGATATTTTTGCCTGACCAGTGATAAATCTCAGAACACAGTGATAAACCAGTGATAAACCTCAGAACACAGTGATAAACCAGTGATAAACCTCAGAACACAGTGGTAAACCAGTGATAAACCCTCAGAACACAGTGTAAACCAGTGATAAACCTCAGAACACAGTGATAAACCTCAGAACACAGTGGTAAACTAGTGATAAACCTCAGAACACAGTGATAAACCAGTGATAAACCTCAGAATCCAGTGATAAACCAGTGATAAACCTCAGAACACAGTGGTAAACCAGTAATAAACCTCAGGACACAGTGGAAGACCCAGCTGAAGACCCAGCTCTTCCAAGAGTATCTTCTGTCCTGACCTCCTCCCCTGCACCATCTCCTTCTACACTTCTGGTCTTATCTAGTGGAGTTCTTCCCAAAACTTCTTTTATGTAGCTTTTTCCTCTTTTTGTAAGTCACTTTGGACAAAAGCGTCTGCTTTGTAAGGCACCAAATCTGGTTTTATACCGATCACTGTATACGCAGATGATCTTTGACTTTATATGAAGATGATCAAAATGAACAAATTTAAGTTCAAATATTAGACACAGCACTTTCCGTAATTTTTTGTTTGTGTAGCCATAAATGTGCATGTGTATGTCTGTGTGTGTGTACAGGAGGAGGACAAAGTGGGAGGAGCTTCAGTGTATAAAACCAGCGTGCTGTGACTGCAGGGACATGACCTTGTTCTCCACCATGTTCTCCTTCAGCCCGCTCGTCTGTGTCGTGGCTCTGACTCTGAGCGTCAGTGTCGATGTCTCGTTTAGTGGTGAGTCTCTGTTTTAACGTTTGTTTTTGTTTATATCACAGTTTAAAGCTGCAGTGCGTAACTTTGGTTGACTGTCATTTTTACCAGTTATTCTTACAATATACATATACACACATATATATATATATATATATATATATATATATATATATATATGTGTGTGTGCGTGTTTTCATGTTAATATTTCATTTTAGTTATTTTTAAGAAGAAAATACACATTCATCTTTTCATCTTTCACATGTTTGGATGGACTGTAGGTGGATTTTCAGGAGGGGGATCTTCAGGAGGGGGATCTTCAAGAAGCTGTCCTGTGGAACGCAAATACGATCTGTCAATTTCAGAGTTGAGAGACCTGTATAACTCTCGTGTTGTAAAAGCCGAGCATATGCAGAGGCCGCTGGATAATTGGTCCCGTTGTGTGGGACCTTTGTGCCACTCTGGAGTTCGGTGAGTCCACGTGCTGAACTAATGACAAAGTCTTCTGCAGTCCAGAAGATCAGAAGTCAAAGTTCCTTTATTTGTCTCCTGTTCAATAAAACAGAAGTAGTAAATAACAGACATGTTTTACGCATGTGTAAAACGTGTCTGTTATTTACTTCTAACATATTCCAGAAACAACACGTGAACAGAATCAAACAGATCATGTGCAGTGAACTACTATCTTATTTACTGTCTTCACCAGGTTGTGAATCTGTGTTTATATGTGAACAATATGGAGATTTTTGTTTGTTTGTTTGTCTGTTTTCCAGAGTGACACTTGAGGACAGATCTACGTATCTCATCCATAAAGGAGATGACTTCGGAGACTCATCTGAGACCGTCGTGGTCCAAACTAGACACATGAGCGACAACTGGACGGTTTGTCTAACGACTGTATATTAAAATAATCAATGACTCTTTATGTAAAGATCAGGTTTTATAAAATGTGTTAGAAGGAGATACTGAGGCTCAGCTCACATGTTTTTCATTTATTTTATGTATTGTGTTGTAAAAAGTTATTGTATTTTCTGCACTGAAAAACAATCTGAGACGTGCGATTCATCCATCCATTTTCTACCGCTTTATCCTCCACAGGAGGGTCGGGGTGCTATGCCAATCTCAGCTGATTTAGGGCGATAGGCGGGGTCACACCCTGGTGTTGGAGATCAACAGTTAGTGGCAATAATTTGATTAATAATATAATAAATTGTTCTTTTTTATGGTAATGAATTGTACAATAATAATAATATTGTGATTTTAAAGGCATATATTGATTGTCTTTTCTGTGTTTTCAGGGAGGTGTCCCGGTCACAATTAATATTTGATAATTTTTCAAAATATTTAACAATAATAATAATAATTATTATTATTATTATTATTTTTATTTTATAATTATTATTATTATTATTATTATTATTGTTGTTGTTGTTGTTATTATTATTATTATTATTATTATTAATAAACACATTTTTATCATTCAAATTATTGCCTCTTACTGCAGGGTCATTAAACCATTCACTCTCATACCGACGGTCAATTTAGATTGACCAATTTACACTGCCACCTGGATTGAACTAAGCAAATAGTTAAGGGGTTGGTGCAGTTGGTCAGGTCTAGGTTCAGCAACATTATGTACCCAAAGAGTGAGGTCAGCTGACTACCTGAATATAATGAATGACCAGATTATTCCATCAATGCATCATTTTTTTCTTCCCTGATGACATGGGCATATTCCAAGATGACAATGCCAGGATTCATCAAGCTCAAATTGTGATAGAGTGGTTCAGGGAGCATGAGACATGGATTGGCCACCACAGAGTCCAGACCTTAACCCCATTGAGAATCTTTGGAATGTGCTGGAGAAGGCTTTGCTCAGTGGCCTGACTCTCCCATCATCAATACAAGATCTTGGTGAAAAATGAATGCAACACTGGACGGAAATAAATCTTGTGACATTGCAGTGGCTTATGGAAACAATGCCACAGTGAATGAGTGCCGTAATCAAAGCTAAAGGCGGTGTGAAGAGAGGAGAACCCAGAGAACCCCACACACATGTCGTTATCTCACTGTGAGACAGACTTTTCCAACAGGAAACTGAAGTTTGTAAACCACTCACTCTCCCACACCAAACCCTACTATGGACTTTAGTGTGAGAGAGCGTTTCATTGTTAAATAAGGTTCAGCTGATGTCGAGTGCTTGTTCTAACTCTTCTTTTTTTTGCTCTTTTCTCTCTTCAGGTGAAGAAAACCAAAGTGTATATGGGCAGACACACGGTTTCTGATCTTGTGGATGCGGGCGGCGAAGTCTATAAATTGTTAGGGGCTAACTGTCACGATGCCGCCGATGCAATGATGGACCTGCCGTGACCCGACCATCACTGAAGTGTCATGTGGTCTTTGTTCCAGCAGAGGGCTCCAGACTCCAGGGTTAATTCCTGTTGTTCATGAGGGTCACATGATTAAACTTTAATAAACTCGTCACTGCTCCTGTTTGTGTTCACACGTGTGTCCGAGTCATCGCTGATGAAGATGGTGAATAAAACAACACTCAGGTGTTTTTAATGATGAACAGTCTTCACTTTTTTTAAAAAAACAAACAAACTGAGGATTCTGGGAGTTCTGGAACATTTTCTCTGCGGGAGGCGGCGATGGATCTCGTCGCCAAAACACGCTTGTCCACAAACTCACAGACGTCCCGGTGTCTCCACGGATGACCCTCAGTGTCACACACTGCCTTTAGCAGCAGGGGGCGTTCACAGCCTCATGTATGAACTACATAAACTCTATCTTTAAATACAAACAATGGTTTTTAAATATTATTTTGAATTGAACACATTTTATATAATATTAAAAACCGAGTTCAAAGGTCAAAGGTGACAGTTGCGTTTCTAAAGAAATCAACAGATTCATTTTCAGTTCACGACCTTCAGCGACCACAGGAAACTCATTGTTCTGCAGATGAAACGTGTGACGCTGAGGTGGAAGGTCAGAGGGGGGCGGGGCTTACAGGGGGTGGGGCCCCTGCGTCACACAGACGGCATCTCTGTGACACGTGACCACGGCGGCGAGGAACCAAAGCCTCTCTGAGGTCACAGACTCGTTAAGTGCGTCATCACAGAGTGACCTTTGACCTCCTTTCTCCTAATTAAAGCGTTTGTTTGTATACAGCAGGAGAGCAGGAGCGGGCGGAGACAAGACAATGATAAGCCCCACCCACTGACAGCCGAAGAAGTATAAAAACAAACAAAAAACGAAATATTACCAATCAGAAAAATTTTAAAAAGTTAAAACGTGGTGATCATCTTCATCATCATCATCATCACACTGAGGCTCACACACTGACCACCAGGTGTCACATGACCTGAATAAATGTTTCTATTTCAAATCCTGTTTCTTTTGACCCCCTCCTCCTTCTTCTTCTTCTTCTTCCCTTTTCCTCGCCTCAGTGCTTCCTCCTCACAGGTGGACGTCTTTGTCGCCGCGGTGGTTTCCCTGCAGCTCAGTGAGAGTTCAGGACTCCCCCGTCCCTCCCCCTCCTCTCCCTCCTCCTCCCCCTCTGTCTCAGCTGAGCGCCTGGTAGCTCCTCTTCTTCTGCGACTGCAGCAGAGGCGTCTGCGTGTCCACGTCTCGGGACGGCGCCGCCCTGCTGGCGCGGCCGAGGCGTGCGTGCGTGCACCCGTAGACGAGACAGTTGAGGGAGCCTTGAGACGCCGTGGTGAATGTCTGAGGACACACACGCGCACGCGAGTCAACGGCAAGAATGAATGAACATGAACATGAACATTCTGTGATTTTTAAATGTCGAGTTCATTGCAAAGATCATGAGACAAAGTTCTGTTCACACAAAGACAAACAAACAAGATAAAAATCACACAAACAAAGAGAAGCGGTAACTGTGACTCCTCGTGGCACTCGCGGTCATGAAAGATTGTTGTCATGTAACAAAGTACTAATACTTAAATAAAGCGTACTTCACGACTGTAAACTCACGTATCTGTACTTTATCTTGTTATTTATATTTATATTACTCCACTACATTTCCTCTAACTCTCTGTTACTGTCATTACCAAATTAAAATAAACACTTTTCACCCATTCACACACTGCAACATGAGGTTAAGTGTCTTTGCTCAAGGACTCACAACCTTCCAGTTGAAAGACAACTGGCCGTACCACTGAGCCACCACCGCTCAATCTTAACACTTTTTTTAATACTTTTACTTCAAAAACTATATCAGAAAATGACTTTTGACTCTCAAGTAAAGTAAATGTCATAAACTTTAAGACTTTTACTTAAATAACATTTATAAAACAGTGACTTCAACTTCTACTAAAGACATTTCCTGGTCACTATGGTTACAGGGCACTTCCTTCACTTCCTGTTTCAGATGACCTACTTCCTGTGTGCAGGTGATGGCTTGCAGACATTTTCAGGGTGGGCACCTGGTCTCACATATGAAGTTTTAAGCAGATTGGTCAATGTACAGCCAAGTAACAGGGCACTTCCTGTTTCATGGCAAAAGGTGGCAACATTTAAAAAGGCCAACTTCCTGTTTGGTCAAGTTCACATGTTCAGGGTCGGTCACATGTTCAGGGTCGGTCACATGTTCAGGGTCGGTCTCTCGTGCCACGTATGAGGTTTTGATGCAACTGGTCAACATATGGTGAAGTTAGCAGCACTTCCTGTTTCGTGGCGAATGGTCGAAATTTGCCAAACTTTCCGATGGTTGCTGTGGCCACGCCCCTTTGGTATCTGTGAAGCCTTTTTGATAATTCTGTCAAGTTATTGCAGGGGTCAGTGAACGCACCAGTACTGTTTTTAACAGCTTGTTTAAAAGACAGAGGTCAGTGAACGCACCATTACTGTTTTGAACAACTTGTTTAAAAGACAGAGGTCAGTGAACGCACCATTACCGTTTTTAACAACTTGTTTAAAAGACAGAGGTCAGTGAATGCACCATTACAGTTTTAACAACTTGCATTTAAAAGACAGAGGTCAGTGAAAGCAACATTACTGCTTTAACAGCTTGTATAAAGACGGAAGGTCAGTGAGCAGCACTATTACGTTTTAACGTTTAAAGACAGAGGTCGGTGAATGTACCATTACTGTTTTGAACAACTTGTTTAAAGACAGAGTCCGATGAAGCGCTTGCACCATTACCGTTCACAACAACGTTTGAGGCGAGATTGATGAATGCACCATTACCGTTTTTAACAACTTGTTTAAAAGACAGAGGTCAGTGAAAGCAGCATTACTGCTTTTAACAGCTTGTATAAAAGACAGAGGTCAGTGAACGCACCAGTACTGTTTTTAACAGCTTGTATAAAAGACAGCGATCCCTGAAGGCACCAGTACTGTTTTCAACAACTTGTTTAAAAGACAGAGGTCCCTGAATGCACCATTACTGTTTTTAACAACTTGTTTAAAAGACAGAGGTCCCTGAACACACCATTACTGCGTTTATGCTTCATTATAAAAGACAGAGGTCCTAAGGCAGCACCATTGTCGTTTTTAACATCTGGTAAAAGACAAGGGTCCTAAGATACACCATTGTCGTTTTTAACAGCTCGTATAAAAGACAGAGGTCCTAGATGCCTGCATTGTCGTTTTAACATATAAAGACAGAGGTCCTGAATGCACCATTATTAGTTTTTAAAGCTTCGTGCATAAAAGCAAAAGAGGGTCCACGGGAGCAGCACCATTGCTGTTTTTAACAGCTTGTACGCATAAAAGACGGGGTCGATGGCGCACCAGTACTGTTTTCAAAGGCAGTTGTTTCCGTCATTTCATTACAGCCCGCCCCATACACACACACACACACCACACACTGACCTGTGATATGTAGAGGACGACACCGGCTTTACCCTGACACGCTGATGGCTTCACCACGTGCAGAAATGCTAACGCCGCCGCTGTGAGAGGAAACACACACACACAGTTACTGAAGAACGAGCGGCCAATCAGAGAGCTGCATGTCACAGCTGCTCAGTTACCATGGTGATGTGAAAAAACACACCTGGACCCCAGCAGATAATGAAGACCAGCGGGTACAGCAGCATCCGGCGGTCCATCACACGCAGGGAGGTCTGCTGCTCGTTACCAAGGTAACCTCGTGATGTCACAACACGCCTGTAAATGTGTCGAGCTCTGACCACGAGAGCCTGACAAAACAACAACAACAACAACACAAACACAGTGAGGGGCGGGCGTTTGGTTTCGTCATGAACGCGGCGCCGTCACATCTCTCCACGTGGCGTGAGCTCACCGTGTTGCTGAGGAGCGTGAGGACGAAGGAGACGACGAAGACGGAGACGGCGTACGTGTGGAGCAGACGACAGCTTCTGATTGGCTGACGGTACTTAGAGGTCAAGTACAGCGCTCCAGTGTCCATGAGCAAACACCTAGACACACACACACAAAAGTACACAACAACATGAAGAAAAACGTTTGCTTCCTTTTATAACAGAAACAAGAAATATGCAATAAACATGTGTGCGATGTTTTTATAACAACGTCAACACAAACATGTGCAACGTGAGTGAGTGAGTGACTGAGTGACTGAGTGACTGAGTGTCTGACTACATCAAATGCAGACTGCAGGTCTGGGAAGAAGGTTGTGGGTTCAATTCCTGGCTCTGCTCGTCTAAATAAGTCCTTGAGCAAAAACACTTGAGCCCGTGTTGCAGCGAGTGAATGTGAGTGAAAAATTGTGTGAATGGGTTATGAAAGATGTGAATGGGTGAAAACTATGGTGTAAAGCAGTTCATCAAGACTAGAAAAGATATATACAGACCATAATAGTAACTCTTCTTCTTCAGGTTTTATTTGGTAGTAACAGAGAGAGTTAGAGGAAATGTAGTGCAGTACAACAGAGTAAAGTACAGACCCGTGAGGTTTGTACTTCAGTATTGAAGTATTTGTACTTTACATGACTTATACCAGTGTAGAGCAGACAGAGGTGAGTGCTCACCTGTAGGGCTGACTGAAGTTGGCCTGACACTGGCTGATGTTTCCTTCAATAAAAACGGGCGTCATGAGCAGGAGAGGAACCACACTGGAGAAAAGATCAGAGCAGATTTCAAAATAAAATCCCCGCAAACACGTTCAAGACCGGAGCCTGAACGCCACACGCGTCAGTGAACTCACCCTGAGAGAACAGCTGTGGCTTTACCTGCTGTGCTCACTCTGTTAGAAAACTGAGGACAAACAAGGACACGACAGGTCAGAGGTCACACGCTGTGTCAAAGTACAGGTCATTGTTAGCTGTCGTATACATTTAGAAGTGCTTTATTTATTCATTTTAAATCCCTGAGTTACAAAAACACAGGATTTCCAACAGGAAAGTGAAGTTTGTAAAGCACTCACTCTTCCACACCAAACCTCACAGAGAAAATCAGTGATTTTAACATCTCACACACACACACACACACACACAGGAGTTGTTGATCCGATGCTGCCTCTATCACTGAGTTCAAACGTCTTATTTTGTCACTTCTGTGTTTGAAATCCTTTATTCAGATTTACTTCAGTGACACAAAGTGACCACACGAGGCAGCAGTAGACCAGCAGCTCCTGTGTCCCAGTCAGTTAAAATCACTGATTTTCTCTATAGACTTTGGTGTGGGAGAGTGAGTGATTTACAAACTTCAGTTTCCTGTCTCACAGTGAGATAAAGACGTTAAACATGTTTTCTCCACACCTCCAAAATCATCTGAGCTATCCTTTAATAGAATTATCAATGTAACTATTGATTGATTGACTGTCAGTGTTGCTGTGTGTGTGTGTGTGTGTGTGTGTGGCTCTTCTGTACCAAGTAACCATGGAAACAGCTGCTGAGTTTCTCTCTGATTCCTTTGTAAAGGTTCCAGGTGAAGTTGAGAGTGTAGAAGAATGACGCCATGTACAGAACCTGACAGAACACACACACACACACACACACAGACAGTTGATAGCGCTCTCTTCTTCTGTGGTGCTTTGTGTCACAGTGTGAGCAGTGACTGCTGCAGCAGGTCGGGGCTTAGGGTGGATGAATTGTAGATAAAAGGGGGCGGCTGACCCTGGGGGTCGCTGCCTCAAAACAATGGATGTAGGTCAGGAATGTTTTCTGGTTCTGCTGCTGCTTCCAAACCACTGACCCAGACCAGATCTGGACCAGAACCAGACACTGTCTAACCAACAGCAGCATGACTTGTGTCTTCAGAACATGTTTCACGTCTTTGTCTCAATGATTTTCTCTCTGAGGTTTGGTGTGGGAGAGTGACTGGTTTACAAACTTCAGTTTCCTGTTGAGATAAAGACGTGAACATGCTTTATATTGACAGTCTGCATGTATGTGGCACGCTGACTGTATCAGTACCTCTTAAAAAAACCACACTTTCACATTGAAATGTCCCTTGAACACGGATTATACGAGCTGCAGTTCCTGATTCCCTCTCATGCAGGATAAAACACTCACGGTTGTTTTTCTCAGGAAGTTGAAAGTTTCCAGTAGTGAAGTGGACAATTTAACACAATAAAAGGTTCCTGATTCTGAGGGTCAATGAAACGTTAAAAAAAGTCCAGCATGAAAAAATCAAACTTAGCTGGAATTGTATTTTCTTCATTAAAAACCTAAATCCGATCCGTAAGATGAAAATTTAAACTCTTGAATTTAAATCTTTGAAGAAAAAAACAACAACAAACTAGAATTATGACTTTTTTGACTGATTTAGGATGACATACTATACTTTGACAACATTCTTCACTTCTTAATTTACTTTCATGTTCAACAAAGAGAATAAAAAACTCATAGACTTTACAACCGTGTCTGTTTATTTTTAACAATTCTTCTCGTACATATAAACAATCTGTACAAAACATTTTCATCTTTTCATTTCTTCTGTTTTTTTCACGTCACACCACTTGCATCATAATAACAACACTCAGCGATATCTTACACCCACTCTGCCGTAGTCAAACTAAACGTTCTGTGCGATAGAAAATAAATGTACACGTACTTCCAATTTTTTTCCAAAAAATAAAAAAAGTTGCTGTTATTTACAATATTTCCCACAACAAAAACTGAGTAAACATCCTTCACACCACGTCGACCTCAGCACAAGCGTGTTCTTTCACTATTAACAAGTTTTTACATATTTTTTGCAAAATATGTTTTACTTTCTGTGTCGTGTTTAATGTTCTATGTTCTGTTAAAGTTTTAAAAACTGTGTTTCAGGAGTTCAGAGTTCAGTTACTGTCACTAAGGTAGAAATGTCAGACGTGCATGACGTGAATTATTGGTTCTTTCATTTTCTTTAAATGTCAACTTTTTACTGCTTTCTCTCATTGCTAAGTACGTCATTTACATTTCATGTAAATGAATGGTTAATAAAATAACAGGTGAATTAAGAACCTGCTTTTGTTAAATCTGTAATTGTATTTGGGCAAAAATACCGTGAAAACCACTACGAAAAAACATAAAGTATATATAAGACTACACACAGTAAATGTAGTCATATGTATGTACTTGACATTTACCCATGTTTTATAGAATGTGACTGTAAATGAAATTGTGTGTTCACATTTAGAAGAAAATAGATGATAAATTTAGACATTTATGAGTGGACGCCAGAGTGATTGACAGCTGCTTTCGTCCAATAAGAGCTTCTGAACTGCACCAGGAAAATAAAGCTTTAGAAGTTCAAATTGCCAATTTCCCCAACTCTCTAAATTCGGGATGCAATTTTTACAAATGGAAAACTATCATGACCTAATGCTGCGTTCCATTTGTAGTCGGAACTCGGAATTTGTGGTGTGTTAGGAGTTATGATTTTGTTGTGGTATTATTTTTACAGTAAATCAGTCGTGTACACACAGTACCGTTTCATTTTTAATCGTAGACTTGTTGCTGCGATGTTTGTGTGAGCAAAAATACCACGTAGAGCGTTGTTATCGACTCGTATCGCAAACAACAAGATACGTTTGCATTTCTCATGTCTCAAAAATGACGTAGTGAACTCGGGGAGGTGACGTCACTCCCAGTTTCGACTTCCGAGTTCGGATGTAAATGGAATGCAGCATAAATCAAGAGCAAAAATGTGTAAAACCTGACGATTAGATGAATTACAACTTCATTTTAAAACATATAAATGTCAACTTTTAAATGAAAAGGTTGAGAAAATTCAACAAATTTGTTTAGGGGACCTTAAAAATATCTCCTGGACCCATTTATGGGCCCCCGCCCAGTGCTTGGGAGTCTTTTTTCATGTGTTTTTGTGTGTGGACGAGGCAGTGTTTCTTTTTTTTAATTATGGCAATAAAAGGTAGAAGTCACATGTGCATATCATGCTGCACTAATATAGTGCATGTAGAGCCTGAAACAAAGCAAAGGAGGAGGTGATGAACGAGTGATTACAGGCTTCTCCTCCGTCAGCATCAGTTTATCCTGTAAACCTGTGAGTCTGTGAATCGAGGAAAACAAGAAAAGACAAGAAAGAAAAGAAGAAATTCCTTCTCCGCGTTTAAAACTGCAAACGAGATTTGAGTCAAAACCTGTGTGAAAATTCTGGGAAAGGAATCCAAACCTTTTCATGGAGATTTCCATCCTTTTCTTCCTCCTCCTCCTCCTCCTCTTCTTCTTCTTCTTCTTCTTCTTCTCCCCTGCGGTGACGTTTGGCAAAGAACAAACCGTCAGCTCATCCTAAGCCTCCAGCCACTCAGCATTTTTAGGGACGAGCAGAAAAGGTGGAGGAGGGGGAAGAGTTTGGAGGTCGCGCAGGAGAAAAGTCTTTCCTCTGCTTTATTCAGTCGAGTCGAGAACAAAGGTAAATAAAAATAAAAAAGGCATTTTGTTAAAGTATTAAAAGTCATGAAGGCGTCGAAAAAAAAAAGGCTGATTCAGGATTTTGATGATGATGATGATGAAGTGTCTCTCCTGTGTGTGTGTGTGTGTGTGTCTACATGTCGGTGTCTCCGTCGTAGGCCAGCGTCAGAGGTTTCAGACGGTTGTTTTGTTGCCTCTGTCTCTGAGGCCTCTTTGGCTTTTTACTGCAGGAACAAAGAGAAAAAACAGTTTCAGTTCAATTTAACTAAATCATTTCATGTGTTTTTTTCCTGAAATTTACTTTTTCTTAAGTGTAAATCACATTCACTGAAAATCATTTTAAAAAGGCTCAGAAAAAAATCTCGTAAAAAACAGAGCCTTTTAAAAAATTTAATTTAAATTTAAACTTAAAATTTATTTTAATATAAAATGAATAGAAATATTTACATTTTTTTATGTTTTCTATACGATGACATTTTATTTGACAGTAACTGAGGTTTGCAATGGTTTGATCCATAAAATGTCAAAGAAACCAGAAAAATGTTCACATTAAGATGTAAAATCACAGAAACTGGTTTTAATTATGTAAAAAAAATGTAAGTAATTGATTAATAATCGAGCAAAGACTTTGACTGATCAGAAAATAATCAATTATAGATACAGAGATATTATAAATGTACACAAACAGGGACAGTGTATCAGTCATATTTACAGTGTAGATTATAATCCCTGCACACAGGCACGCACGCACACACACACACACACAGTGTTAAATTAAAATGTATTAGTGAGTTAATTCTCATTCAAACTTCACACTGAAAAACAAAGTTCCATCTCAGATTATAAAAATAAAATAAATAAAGAGTGAACACAGAGAAACATTCATATAAAGATGTGTAATCTGAATATAAAATATGAATGAGGATAAAAAAGGAAGGAGGAGGAGGAATGTGCTGCTTTACTTCTTTTGTCCACATGAGGGCAGTGTGGGATTATAATAGTGAAAACACAATGAAGACATGAACTTCACTGTGACTTAAACATTATTATTATTATCATCTGTGTGAACACATGATTTAATTTTTTTGCAGAAACCTTCAGTTCACTGAATAATTACATGTTTTAAGTCAACTTTTACTTCAGAAATGAATACATGTCTGTGAATGAGTGACTCAATGATAACATAATATAAATACTGTGATTTATATAAAGTCTGTGAAACACTGATGTAAAGAACTGGATCGACAGTAAGTCCAGCACCCTCTGCTGGACCATGACGTAAATGCATCCCATTGGTCTGATGAGCTTCTAGGCTGTATATGTTTAAAAATCACAGGTTTTTACCGTTTAAATTTGATCTTGGTGTGAAGACGACAGCAACTCTAATGAAGCTTTTTCATCGTACACTTCTAACTCTTTATTTTCTCTTATCCATCAGTGACAGAACCTGCTGTTATTTTAGCTCCTGATTTTGGAAATTTAAGTAGATTTTGGAATCAAACGTCGCGCTCACGACTCTTCAGTGACGACACTCTCTGACCAATCAGTGGTCGGCAGTCTGTTGACGTCACGCGTTAGTATCGACTCTGCTCGTGTGGAACCTCATCAGTTCATCAGCGGGAACTAAAAACACACCAGGTACTGTCACTAACTGTCACTAACTATCAGTAACTGTCACTAACTGTCACTAAGTGTCACTAACTATCACTAAATGTCACTAACTGTCACTAACTGTCACTAAGTGTCACTAACTATCACTAACTTAAATTAACTGTCACTAAGTGTCACTAACTATCACTAACTGTCACTTACTGTCACTAACTGTCACTTACTGTCACTAACTGTCACTAAGTATCACTAAGTGTCACTAACTATCACTAACTGTCATTAAGTGTCACTAAGTGTCACTAACTATCACTAAGTGTCACTAACTATCACTCAGTGTCACTAAGTGTCACTAACTGTCACTAACTACCACTAAGTGTCACTAACTACCACTAAGTGTCACTAACTATCACTAACTGTCACTAAGTGTCACTAACTACCACTAAGTGTCACTAACTATCACTAACTGTCACTAAGTGTCACTAACTACCACTAAGTGTCACTAACTATCACTCAGTATGGAGCCGTGCTGTAAAATCACCACATGTTCTCACCTGCGTCAGAACCTTCACTCAGACAATCAGGCAGCACATGTGACACAGTTCACAGAAGGTTAAAGGTCACGGTCTGCAGCATGTTGGAGGAAAATAACAACAACAACAACAACAACAACAACCCTCCGTGCACGCCGCCATTAGCTTCATTAGCTGCTGCTGCTGCTCTGAGCCAAGTCCTGACAGTCGGGACACGTGTAAATCATCTGGTGTGTGTTCTGACCCTCGCAGGCCACCGTACCGTCGGCGTCAGCCTCGAGAGAACGATGCAGCGCCGCACAGTAGCTGCTGCGCTCACGTGACCACGGACAAGGGACACCACAACGACAACAAAGACGAGGACGTGAGGGGCGAAAAAAAAAGGAGGAGGGACTGATTTCATGACTGATGATGATGATGAAGATGACACACATGGGGGAGATTAAAGTGGTTTAACTCACCAAGCTACGTATGTCATAGACCCTACGAATATGAGGAGCACAAACGCTCCCGCTGCTACACCGTACACCCACATCTTCAGCTTCCCATCTGTGGAGGAGCAGCAGCAGGAGGAGGAGCAAGAGGAGCAGGAGGAGGAGGAGGAGGAAGCTGGTCAGTGTGTTTATGCTTTAATTCAGCCACAGCAGCGTAAACAGTTGAAAAAAGACTCCAACAACAAACTCTCAAACTGTCACGTTTTTGCCACCAGGATGATACCAGCTGTCAATCTGTCTACTCTACAATCAATCAATCAGTCAATCAACCAACCAACCAACCAACCAATCAGTCAATCAATCAATCAATTATCTGTCAGTCATCATGTGAGGACCATGAGGAATGAGATATGGCAGCCAGATCTCGTTCTCAATACTAAGTAAACATCATTGAACAAAAAGAAGTAAAAGACCTAAAAACAACAAATAAAAACAATATATTATGATTTCTCTGTAAATGTAAACATTATAAGACCTGAAACTAGTGACTTCCATTCAAACTCAAAAACAAACACATACGACAGCAACTATAGATTCATGTAAACATTTACAGGTTTAAGAACGTGTTTCCAACAGGAAACTGAAGTTTGTAAACCACTCACTCTCCCACACACACACACTCTCATACACACTCACACACATACACACACACACACACACACACACACACACTCTCATACACGCACACACACACTCTCATACACACTCACACACATACACACACACACACACACATACACACACACACTCTCATACACACTCACACACATACACACACACACACACACACACACTCTCATACGCACACACACACACACACACACACACACACCAAACCTCATAGAGAAAATCAGTGATTTTAACATCACACACGAGTTGTTGATCCATCACTAAGTTCAAATGTCTTATTCAGTCACTTCTTACCTCAGTGACACAAACTGACCACAGGGGGCAGCAGAGGACCAGGGGGGTATTCCATCAACGTAGCTAAGAATTGCCAGACTTAGTTGTAAACTTGAAGCTTGACTAAGCTCCACCTCCCAGTCTAGCTCCAAGTTGTTCCATGAAGTGAAATCAGCTGGCTCCACCTGACGCTTAGTCAAGCCTCACCTGTTAAGCCTCAACTTGTGCACGCCCACAGGGAAAATAAAAAGCCCATTCTAGTCGAGAGCGGAAACTGTGAAAAATGCTGAAAAGCAAAGGAAAAGAACGTGCAGAGATGTTCTCGGCAGCGGAGGGATATGAGGATTACAGCCACGTAATCTGAAAGAAGGGCAATACCGTGGCAATCAATAAAGCGAGGGATGTGTCGTGGCAGAATATTGGCGACAGACTGAATACGTAAGTGATAAAGAAAATGAAGTATTTCAGCATCATCATGTTTTATAAATCCTCCAACATATATGTAGACAATAATCTACCAATTGATTTCTTGATGGTTTTTGTTTTAAACTAATCAATTATGTGGACATATTAAACTAAATCAACAATTAAAAGGAAAAGACAGTAACATTCATATGAACAGAATTAAAATAGCATTATTGTTTCACTGCAATTTATGTGAAATTCTCCATATTTGATCGTTTGGCAGTCCTAGTAGTGATGTTAGAACGTGATATTCATCACATTTATCAACTGAATGTTATGCAAATCGATGGATAGCTTTCATTTATTTCCTGCATGGCCAATTGTATAGAATTGATATCATTTTCATTTAAGCCTGTCATGTTTACATGCTCTATTTTGTCCCAGATGCTATTTGTTGAATTGTTGTGTTTTCATCTTATTTTATGTAAAGCACTTTGAATCACCTTGTGCTAAAATGTGCTATATAAAGTTAACTTGCTTACATTTATGATAATAATAGGCTACATTTAATCAAAGTATTTTACATGACTCATCACATTTATCATACAATTGATGGTAGATTATTACAGGAAGAAATGCAATGTTGGTTATCATTCTATAGGAAATAATCATATGACAGATCTATTGATTATTTATCTAGAATCATTTTAGCAAATCAATCAATTCAATGGAGACGAGGACCCCTATTACAGTAAGTGAATGCAGGTGACAGCAAATCAATCATCTATCTCCTATCAATCAGAGGCTCTAACCCTTGTTACATCAAATGAATAATTACATTTCCTTTTATTATATTTTTTTGCTAATTAATTTTGTATTTATTTGTGTCTTATTTTTTATTATATTTTATTTTGGTGATAGTGTTCTTTAATGTACTTATAGATAATATATAATTATTAGTCTAAATCATTTCTTGAATACATTTTATTATATAGTTTATGTTTATCATATTATTTTATCATTCCATGACAGTTGTGTGTGTCTCTGTTTCTGTCTATTGGACATTCTTTGATCATAGATGGTGCTAAGCTTCACTTTTAGCCTGCTACACACCAGGTTTGACCGGCAGCATCAGTTACCATGGTTACTTGGCTAGCATTCACATTAGCCACCTTGGTGGAACAGGGTTGAGGCTCAGATTGATGGAACGTGAGCCACAGTTATGGCTTAGCCAGAGTCATAGTTTCCATGGTTACGGAGTTGGGGCTAATCTCAGCCTCAACCGAACCGAACTCTCACTCATATTAGCCAGATTTGGCCATTTAAGCTTGGCTTTGCCTTTAGCCTGCTTGATGGAATACCCCCCAGCAGTGAGCTTAAATCACTGGACTTTGGTTCAGTTTACAGTGAGATAACGGAGCAAATATACAAAGACTTAACTGGGAATAATATGTATGAGGTAAGTGTTTTGCTCAGTAGCTAAAATCAGTTTGTTTGTTTATATTCCTCCATGTCTCAGGCTGTTTCCTGGAGCTTCAAAATAAAAGGACCAACATGAGTTAATGGACACGCGTGTGTGTGTGTGTGAGTGTGTGTGTGTGTGTGTGTGTGTGGTGTGTGTGTGTGTGTGTGTGTGTATTTCCTCCTCACAGCGTTTAGTCCATCTGTTCTGTGTTCATTTCACTGTCGTTACGATCACGTTAATGTGGCAGCAGATCACAGACCTTCTCTCTCACACACACACACACACACACACACACAGCAGCTGAAAGCAGAATAAACGTGTTAAACTGACTGTTAATTAAACCCAATTCAGGCCTGAAAATATCACAGTAACTGTGTATTTTTACTGTTGACGTGTGAAAAAAAAGAAAAAAAAAATCACTTCAGGATTAAACGTTTGATCTGCACGTTAAAATAATAATAAAATAAAAAAATAGTTTATAATTTGGAGCAGATAGTGAAGGAGCATCTTGATTTGAAGTTTGAAATGAACATTTTAAAAGTGACATCGAAGGGTGAGACTGCAGATTACAAGTGCACTGTTTTTTGTACCACAAACATAAAGATGCACGTTTTTATATCATCTATTTCATTTGAAGTAGTTTTTTCTTATGTTATCATTTTTTAATTCAAATTTAATGTGTCACACAGCTCATCGTACACTTCCTTTAAACCTAGCTTTCAAAAGAGCCAATGACTTCACGGTTACAGAAAATTGATGATTGTGACTGGGAATTATTCGACTGGGTGAGTCAAATAAACTGGATTTTATGAGCAGGTTTTGGAAAACAAATGTTTTTAAACGACACATGGCTGCATTTTTCATTATTATCATTGATAATCAAGCATTTCTACTTTTTGTTCAACTACAAAGTGTCTGATTCTTACAACAGAATAATATTCTATTATACCCTTTAATATTATTAAAGTCAGACTGAAGAAAAAATATCATATTTAAGCTTTAGAGAAGAAAGTTGTGTTGTAATATTATGAGAAAAGTTGTAATATTACAAAAAGATCTGTAATTATGTAAAATTATTATGACAACAATATTTCAATAAAAAAGTCGGAATATTACAACTTTATTCTCTTTTTTTTTTCAGAATTTTTCTTCAGTATGATCCTAAAACTTTTTTATATCCTCATTACTGTCTTTGGATCAATTTTCATGTTTCGTTTTTGTTATTATTAACTTTCTAAATGAAAGGTCTTTAAAGAGAGTTAGTTTGTAAAAACGCCACAGTCAAAGGTCATTAAAGAGAGTTAGTTTGAAAAACGCCACAGTTAAAGGACCTTAAAGAGAGTTAGTTTGTAAAAACACAACAGTCAAAGGTCATTAAAGAGAGTTAGTTTGAAAAACGCCAAAGTTAAAGGACCGTAAAGAGAGTTAGTTTGTAAAAACACAACAGTTAAAGGACCTTAAAGAGAGATTGTTTGTAAAAACGCCACAGTTAAAGGACCTTAAAGAGAGTTAGTTTGTAAAAATGTGACATTTAAAGAACATTAAATTGTTAGTTTGTAAAAATGTGACATTTAAAGGACATTAAAGAGAGTTAGTCTGTAAAAACACAACCGTCAAAGGACCTTAAAGAGAGATTGTTTTTAAAAACGCCACAGTTAAAGGACCTTAAAGGGAGTTAGTTTGTAAAAACACCACAGTCAAAGGGCCTTAAAGAGAGTTAGTCTGTAAAAACACGACAGTTAAAGGACTTTAAAGAGAGTTAGTGTGTAAAAACGCCACAGTAAAAGGACCTTAAAGAGAGTTAGTCTTCAAAAACACCACAGTTAAAGGACCTTAAAGAGAGTTAGTTTGTAAGAACACAACAGTTAAAGATTAAAGCAGAAAAACTGGAGCCTGCAGAGGGTTTTGGTCTGATGTGGTCTGACCTGGTCCGTATGGCTGCAGGTACCAGGTGCGCCCGCTGCGTCCCGGCTGGACGGTGCTGGACGGCGTGGGGTTTATGGCTCGGCTGGTCTTCACGTCCCCCTTCTTGTCCCCCGCTGTGGGGATCTCCAGCACTGGGATGGGGGCGCACTGGTCCAGCTGACCCAGTGCTGACGACACCTCTGTGAAGCCCTCCTCGCACACACACTCAGCGGCCTGCAGGGGGCAGCACAAAACCATGTTGGATACAGAAACCACAGCTGCAGGACGAGGACGAGTTTTTAATGTTGAAATGGTTTGTTTCTCACCTCGCTGCAGAAAGACTTTGGCATGAGACAGGGAGGGTCACACGAGCTGTTGGACACCAGAGGGTTAATGGGAGGACAACCACCTGCAGGGACAGAAGACAAAGAAGACATTTGTTTCCTGGACTGCTCTCCTCGTGCGTAGTTAACCTGTCCTCACCTGTGACGTTGAGTCCGTCTGAGCGCTGACACCAGATCAAAGGTCGCGTGGAGTCCGGGTGAACGCTGCTCGACCACTTGTACTCGTAACAGTCGCCCTCTGGAGGCCAAAAACAAAACCAGTGCACGGTGAGAAACTGCAGCGACGGCCATTAAATGACAGATAAATGAAGCAGCTGCTAAGTGATGGTTTTATAATCAGCTGCTGTCAGAGAACATCAGTGTCAGCGCGTGTCTCCTCCGGAGCCTCCAGTTCACTCTTTTAATCTCCAGTAAAAGCTTTTCCTTAATGACTTTCTATCAGTGCCATTATGACTTTATCAAAATTTCCATCGGCGCAGTAAACGGCCATATTTCCCCGCGGAGTCATGTGTAACCAATCATCAGCGTGGCTCATTTCTGTGAGAGTAAAATGAACAATTTAACCTTGAACAAAGAGGAAGATTTATCCCCACACAGGCCTGGATACAGCGTCACTGACACACGGCTCTGTGTGCGTCGCTCACACGACCATTTGTCAGCGGCTGAGACGACGTCTCCCGTTAAGTTCTCATCCCTTATCCTCGGCCTCGCGTCCACGTGTGAAAAAAAATCATTTTCAGCACAGAAACTTCCCCAAATTTCCTTTAGTGTCAAATTGTGGAGACTTCTGTGAGGAAGAGCTGCCAGTAAAAGCAGAGTTAATGTAAAAGTGGAAAAGAAAATCACAGGTTTTTATGGCTGAGGCACACGGTGTAACGCCGGGGGGAAGCGGAGCAAGTGCACGTCTGTTCATTTGAAATCATTTTGTTTCCACAGCCATTTACTGCAGAATCATTTGGATTATAGTCATGAACATTTTACAGCTATGACAATGCAGCTATATCTGCTCTTACAACTAACTCTCCCACACCAAACCCCATTGAGAAAATCAGTGATTGTAACTGACGGGGACACAGGAGCTGCTGGTCCTCTGCTGCCTCGTGTGGTCACTTTGTGTCACTGAGGTTAATCTGAACAAGATCACAAAATAAGACATTTCAACTCAGTGATGGAGGCAGCAGTGGATCAATCCCTCTGGACTTTGGTGTTTGAGAGTGAGTGGTTTACAAACTTCAGTTTCCTGTTGGAAAAGTCTGTGTAACAGTGAAATAAAGACGTAGAAAAACTCTGAAGTAAGTCTGTTTGTCAGTGTCTGATGTTGTTTCCTGCAGCAGGTGGCGCCGCAGAGGCTCACACAGCTACATCAGTATCTCATATGAACTACAACAACAACCTCAGTGTGAAAAACAAAGAAATCTATTTCAGGAACTATCACAAGTATTTTTCATGTACAGCTACGATTTCTGGTCATATTTCTGAGACAAAGTGATAAATAAATGCTGCAAACATTCATCTCTGTAATCTCTGCTTCGTTCTAAATAAACAGCGACTCCAGTGCCTCTTTAAACGTGAAAACGTCGATAACAGCACTTCCTCCAGGATTTACTTTGACCTCAGTGAAGCTGTTTGTTTGGCAAATATTGATAAAATCTTAACAGTGAACAAAATAAAATAAAATAAAACAAAATAAATAGCATTTTTTTATTGTGGGCAACTGGGACACAGATGTGGTTGTTTTTCCTTCCACCTTCTCTGGACATGGCTGCTCCTCCTATTTATTCCTCTGAGTGACGCTGTGAATCCAGGTCAGAGAGGAGGAGGAGGAGGAGGAGCAGGAGGAGCAGGAGGTGTCCACTCTACACACTCAGCCTTTGGCCAGTGTATTTGTTGTGGATGAATCACTCAGCACTGACTGAATCACACCAACATAAAACGTGATGAGAGCAAATCTCAGGTCATTTTGATCATTTCCAAGAAATATTCAAACTTTGAATGAACATTTTTGCATGTTTTTGTGTTTTTTTAAACATATACATGATAATAATTCTTGTGTTTGAGGTAAAAATGAGTTGATATAATAACAATAAGAATGGAACATTTAATAGAATCATGTCATGTTATGAGCGGTTTATTTCTTCTTTATTTGTTACACACTTACAGAATGATTTCCTTGAAAAAAGCTGCCTCTGGGCCATGGAATTATGGCTCGTAGACAAAAGGTTGCTGGTTCAATCCAGGGTTGGGCCAATAAGGGACTGGATGCCCCTGAGCAAGGCAGCCAATCCCTCATTGCTGCCCGGGTTTGTGTGTGTGTTCACTACTGTGAAGGATTCGATAAACGCAGAGGACAGATTCAACCTGTCTGTCTGTCTGTGTCTTTCTCTCTGTCAGTTTGTCTGCCTGTCTGTGTCTCTCTCTCTCTGTCTGTGTCTCTCTCTCTGTGTCAGTGTATCTGTCTGTGTCTCTCTCTCTCTCTGTGTGTCTCTC